>NW_011501246.1:49379-50886 GCF_000495115.2 Populus euphratica | reverse complement strand
TATTTGGAGATAAATGTTTTTACTTAAGTAATGACATGGCTTGCAAAACATCCAGAGATAGTGAAAACACTAATCTAATATACCTTGTTGAATTTATTAATCAACTTGAATTCAATGACATCCCTTCACATATATTATCTTAAAAAATAAGAACACTAGACATGTTGTTGCACGATGTAAATTCAATAAGAAATCTCAGATCAAATCAGTATTGATATACCGATTCGATTCAAGATCTCTTATTGGAATAGGTTTATTAAAGCACACATAATAATATGTTATAATATTAGAAACCATGGTTTTATTTTAAGGATTATTTTTCCTATTAACATGGTAGGTGTTTGTTCACAATTAAACAAACATGGTTTCCTATTTGATTATATTATTCAACTATAGTCAATAAGAGATAGGGATGGTTATTGGATATCATTAGAGTTTTTTTTTCTTTCAAAGAACAAGTTTTAACATATGGCCAATTATATGTCACCCTCTCAAAAAGCATGTTAAATAAATGACTTAAAATTTATGTGGTCTTTACATCTTAAAATACTTAGAGATCATGTGAATCCAACAAAAACAAGCACAACATTATTTATAATTTACTCTTCTAATGCATCTCACTTTAATTTTAAGTCAAGTAAATTTTACCAAATTTTCATTACTTAGCTTTAGAAAATTCATACCTGCATTCAAGAGAACTTAAAGAGGTTTGTAAAATTTATAATAACTTAAATTATAGTATAAACACTATTAAACAAAAGCTTTGTTCTTTTTCTTTAAAAGATAAAGATAAAATAAGGCTATAAAATCTTAGGTTAAGATCTATTTGTGCTTAGGATAAAATGCCATAACAATTTTTAAAGAAGTTTTTTTTTCTTATTGAATAAACTCTTTCAAATAACAAATTATCACCTTCACTTAAAAATCAAGAGAAACATTTTATCGGTGTTAGTATAGGTATAAAGACTACCTTAATACTAGTCCTCGCCATTGTTTTGAAATATGGAGATTAGTTTCACACTTCTACGAAGGTTTAACTCTTAAAGATAGATAAATGATGGAATTGATGTACAATGAAACTTTTAAAGATAAAAAACTTGATAAAGCAATGAAGTACTTAGATTTGTTAGTTAAAAATGCCTAAAATTAAAACATTATAAGCATTTATGAGGCAGTGAGAAAAACTTGATCTCATACATCAAATAGAGACAAGTATAACTTTAAGGAAGGTTATGACATTTGGATATCATAAGAGTTTATTTTAAAGATCAAGTCTTCACACATGGCTATCTATATACTGCTCTCTCAAGAGTCATGTTAAATAAATAACTTAAAATTCATGTGGTCTTTAAGTCTTAAAACACTTAGAGACTATGTAAATCCAATAAGAACATATACACCATCATGTATAGTTTTCTCTTTTGATGTATCTTGCTTAAATTTTAAGTTAGGTATCGTTCACCTTTTACCAAATTTTCATGGCTTAGATTTTAAAAATTCATACTTA
>NW_011501246.1:22857-45980 GCF_000495115.2 Populus euphratica | reverse complement strand
ATGTAGGATTTTTCTTCAACTTATTTTCATTAATAAAAAATAAATAAAAAAATAAGTTGGATATGTTCTATAAAAACATTATATATATATATATATATATATATACACACACACATGAATTATTATTATTTTCAGTCATGTTAGGAAAGAAATGGATATCAAGGAAATTTATAAATAAGACTTGATTAGCCTTTCCAAAGTTTTTTTTTTTTAAGCTAATAATGTCAATATGATTATACTGATATCATTACTTAAACTTGTGAAAAACAAGCAAGATATGTTAAGTAAGAATTTGATTAGCTCGCTAGAACTTGGAAGTTAATAATATTAATATGGATTTTATTGATTTTGACATTTGGTGTTTATGTTTTTTTCTAGATCATAAAAGTTAATGATATGAATAAGGTTATGTTGATACTAATATTAATGAAAACTTGATTAGTCTATCGAAACTTAGAAGCTAATAATATTAACATGGATTATATTGACATTGATATTACTTAATGTTTGTATTTTCTTTCAAATCATGAAAGTTAATGATATTAACAAAGTTACATTGATATCGATGTTAATAAGAACATGACTAGCCTACCAGAACTTAAAGGTTAATGATATCAATATGAATTATATTGATATCAGTATTACATGATATTATGTTTTCTTTCAAATTATGAAAAAAAATAAAAATATCAACAATGTTATGTTGATTTTAATATTTTTTAACTTTATATTTTTTGAGAAATTAAATTGATGTTAGGGAGATTCAACTAAAGGAGATAAAATAATGAAAAAGTAAAGCATTGTATTTTAATTATTAAGATTAAGAATTTTCATGTGAAATATAATTTAAATTTAGATGTTTAATTTACAGGTATATCTCAATCACGACAATAATATACTTTTTTCTCTGAAAATATGTTCATTCTATTATAAATAGCTAGACATTAGTCAAAGTAAATTTTAATGTAACTATTGTTTCATGTTTTTATGTTAAACTTTTGGAATGTTATGTAATGGATAAGATCTCTTGAACTTAATTTGGTAATTATTATATATCTTGCGAGTTGGTATATTTTTTTCATTTTTCTTATCATGAATTCTACCTTCTTGCTCATTTAGTCAAATATTAGATAATGTATTTGTTTTTTATTGATTGAAATTTACTTAGAAAAATTCTAACATCGAGAAAGTCTTTTGCCTAAATTCAATCTCCTTTAACTTAAAAAATGACCCTGAAAGATTGTTAACCTAAAAGTGGTGGGCAATAGTGAGATCATAGATTTCCAATGCTATAATCTTGAATAATCATTTTATTTACTATATGTTTAATGAATGAATAGTTTTTTTTATATAACTCGAGGTATCTGGGCCAGTTTACGCGCACCACGACTAATTTCCAAACCCACTAAACATCCTACAAGCCCAATAATCATGTAAGACACTGCGAGGTTGACAAGCATGCACGCTGAGACTTAAACCTAAGATGCAGAGGCAAGGAAACCCTGCCAGGACCATTAGGCTACAAGACTCGGTGTGTAATGATGAATGAATACTTATTTGGGCATGTTGTTGTTTCTTTTAACATATAAACATAAGAAATGGAAATAAAGTTGGGGGGAAACATGACTTGTGTTATGAATATGATGATTATGATCCAGGGTAATTAGATTGAGTTTGAGAAATAATTTTTTAAAATATACAAGTTTAGTCGATAACTTATAATGTTATGAATATTGAGAAACTCTGCCAAAATTCTGGTAGAATATAAAAATATATTGTTTTATCGATGTGATTAACGAATGTTTTGTTGATATATAATATTATTTCTCAAATCAGGGCTGTTACAATAAACCTTTCACATCTCCTCAAAATGACATCTCTTATTATATAGGATAAGGCTATAATAAATTATAATTTTTTAGGTAGCATACCTTTATTGCATGATGTTCTTGGAAAGCATATAAATGCTAATGAAGCATAACCATCTAGGGAGGGAATTCATGTTGTTGGGTGAATATTTTATAGTAATCTTACATGTTGTTTCTAAAACAATACGAGTGTAGATTATTTATGCTTTTCTTACAAGCTTATTGCTATTACCTAAATTTAATATTCTCACTCTCAAATAGAACATGTGAATCTCATCTAATGGTCTAAACAATGAGCAAAAAAAATAATTGTGATAATTTGATGAGTGGATTCTCTTAATTAATGATAAAAACATGTTTAACTTGATTTTTTGAAGTGATTGTGATGCGTACATAGTTAAAATTCCATTAGATCTTTTGCTTAATGATTAGTACTTAAAAGTGCATTTTTATCATGGTTTTATATCATCATTTTGTACTTAAAGTATCAATAACTCCTTAACTAAAGCATGTTTTATAATAATATATCTAATAATATAAGATACCTTTAATTTGTGGTAAATATCTATTTTTAATGCAGGCCTATCACATAAATGAAAGGATTGATTGATGACTTGAAGAACTTAAATTGCATGGATAAAGAGATGGTCAAACTTAGAAAAGAGATGTCGGTGCAATCCAAACCGGAACACTGTTCGGTAAATGGGTCATATCTGGAGCTATATATCTCAGATTTAGGTCCAATTTATATGGATGGAAAGGTAAGACATAGGCCTACAACTTTCATATGGAGCCCAAGATCTAAAAAGGCCATTATCAAGTCCAAATTGTAGCAACAACAAAGAAGCCCGAATCTGTCTTCCAGCCCGAGCACTGTTCGGTATTTTGGCCATATCTGGAGTTCTAGAAGTCCAAATGAGCTGAAGTTTTTACACAAGAAAGCTGAGACAATTGCCTACAACTTTCATGTTTGCAACTGGCTCCAATTTTGACGTTATCAATGACGTTTTGGGCAGACAAGAGAAGATAAGGATTGTCACCAAGTCAAAAGTTGGTCACCCACTTATCAATTAGTCATCAAATCAATAGTTCCCATTTTTGGCCTATAAAAGTTTCAAAGAACAAGTTTTAACATATGGCCAATTATATGTCACCCTCTCAAAAAGCATGTTAAATAAATGACTTAAAATTTATGTGGTCTTTACATCTTAAAATACTTAGAGATCATGTGAATCCAACAAAAACAAGCACAACATTATTTATAATTTACTCTTCTAATGCATCTCACTTTAATTTTAAGTCAAGTAAATTTTACCAAATTTTCATTACTTAGCTTTAGAAAATTCATACCTGCATTCAAGAGAACTTAAAGAGGTTTGTAAAATTTATAATAACTTAAATTATAGTATAAACACTATTAAACAAAAACTTTTTTCTTTTTCTTTAAAAGATAAAGATAAAATAAGACTACAAAATCTTAGGTTAAGATCTATTTGTGCTTAGGATAAAATGCCATAACAGTTTTTAAAGAAGTTTTTTTTTTCTTATCGAATAAACTCTTTCAAATAACAAATTATCACCTTCACTTAAAAATCAAGAGAAACATTTTATCGGTGTTAGTATAGGTATAAAGACTACCTTAATACTAGTCCTCGCCATTGTTTTGAAATATGGAGATTAGTTTCACACTTCTATGAAGGTTTAACTCTTAAAGATAGATAAATGATGAAATTGATGTACAATGAAACTTTTAAAGATAAAAAACTTGATGAAGCAATGAAGTACTTAGATTTGTTAGTTAAAAATACCTAATAATAAAACATTATAAGCATTTATGAGGCAGTGAGAAAAACTTGATCTCATACATCAAATAGAGACAAGTATAACTTTAAGGAAGGTTATGGCATTTGGATATCATAGGAGTTTATTTTAAAGATCAAGTCTTCACACATGGCTATCTATATACTGCTCTCTCAAGAGTCATGTTAAATAAATAACTTAAAATTCATGTGGTCTTTAAGTCTTAAAACACTTAGAGACTATGTAAATCCAATAAGAACATGTACACCATCATGTATAGTTTTCTCTTTTGATGTATCTTGCTTAAATTTTAAGTTAGGTATCGTTCACCTTTTACCAAATTTTCATGGCTTAGATTTTAAAAATTCATACTTGCATCTAAGAGAATTCAAAGAGGTATGTAACACTTATAATGACTTAAATTGCAACGTGAACACCATTAAACTAAAGCTTTTTCCTTAAAAGATAAAGTTAAAACATGGTTATAAAATGTTAAGTAAGGATCTATTTGTCGTTATGATGAAATACAATAATAATTTTTAAAGAAGTTTTTTTCTTCTTACCAAACAAAGTCTTTCAAATGACAAATCACCACCTTTACTTAAAAACTAAGAGAAATATTTTATCAATTTTAGGTTAGGTATAAATCCACCAAAATTTGTTAGTTGAAAATGCTTAAAATTGAAACATTATAGGCACTTATAAGGCATTGAGAAAAACTCGATCTCATACATCAAATGGAGACAAGTATATCTTTAGAAAAGATTATGACTTTTAGATATCATAGGAGTTTGTGTTAAAGAACAAGTCTTCACACATGGCTATCTATATGCTGCTCTCTCAAGAGTCATGTTAAATAAATGACTTGAAATTCATATGGACTTTAACTCTTAAAACACTTAGAGAACATATGAATCCAATACGAACTTGTACACCATCATGTATATTTTTCTCTTCTGATGTATCTTGCTTAAATTTTAAGTCGGGTATCATTCAACTTTTATCAAATTTTTATGAGTTAGATTTTAAAAATTCATATTTACATTCGAGAGAATTCAAAGAGGTATGTAACACTTATAATAACTTAAATTATAATATGAACACTATTAAACTAAAGCTTTTTTCTTTTTTCTTAAAAGATAAAGCTAAAACATAATTATAAAATCTTAACTAAGGATCTATTTGTGGTTATGATGAAATACAACAATAATTTTTAAAGAAATTTGTTTCTTCTCACCAAACAAACTCTTTCAAATAACAAATCACCACCTTCACTTAAAAACTAAGAGAAATATTTTATCAATGTTGGGATATGTATAAATACTTACTTTTAACTCTTAAAAATAGACAAATGATGGAATTGATGTGTAATGAAACTTTTAAAGATAAAAAACTTGATGAAGCACCTAGACTTGTTAATTGAAAATGTCTAACATTGAAACATTATAAGCACTTGCGAGGCATTGAAAAAAACTCGATCTCATATATTAAATGAAGACAAATACAACTTTATGGAAGATTATTACTTTTAGATATCATAGGAGTTTGTTTTAAAGAACAAGTCTTCTCACATGGCTATCTATATATTGGTCTCTCAAGAGTCATATTAAATAAATGACTTAAAATTCATGTGGTCTTTAAGTCTTAAAACACTTAGAGACCATATGAATCTAATAAAAATATGTACACCATCATGTATAATTTTCTCTTCTAATGTATCTTGTTTAAATTTTAAGTTATGTATCATTCAACTTTTATTAAATTTTCATAGTATAGATTTAAAAAATTCATAATTACATTCAAGAGAATTCAAAGAGGTATGTAACACTTATAATGACTTAAATTGTAACATAAACACCATTAAACTAAAACTTTTTCCTTTTTTCCTTAAAAGATAGAGCTAAAACATGGTTATAAAATGTTAAGAAAGGATATATTTGTGGTTATGATGAAATGCAATAATTATTTTTAAAGAAGTTTTTTTCTTCTCACCAAACAAACTCTTTCAAATGAAAAATCACCACCTTCACTTAAAAACTAAGAGAAATATTTTATCAATGTTAGGATAGGTATAAAAACTTACTTAATACTTGTCATCACCATAGTTTTGGAACATGGAGATTAGTTTCACACTTCTATTAAGGTTGAACTCCTAAAGATAGACAAATGATGTAATTAATGTGCAATGAAACTTTTAAAGATAAAGAACTTGATGAAGCAATGAAGTATCTAGATTTGTTAACTGAAAACTTGATGAAGCAATGAAGTATCTAGATTTGTTAACTGAAAATGCCTAAAATTGAAATATTATAGGCATTTGTGTGGCATTAAAAGATACTTGACCCTATACATCAAGTGGAGGCAAGTACAACTTTAGAGAAGATTATGACCTTCAAGCCAAATTTGTATCTTTAGTTAGAAATGTTGAGGCACTAAAATTGAAAAATAGAGGTAGTTTAAAATTTGCTCAAGAAATTATATGTCAAATCTGTGAAACTAACGAACACTTAACCAATGATTATTTAACTTTTCCATCTTTCAATTAATATCTTCATAAAAAAGCCAATGCTTTAAATAATTTTCAAAGCTCAAACCCTAATTTATACTCATAAATGCACAATCCTGGTTCGAAAAATTATATAAATTTCACTTAAAAGAGTAATAATAATAATGTATAAATTCTATAGCCACCCTTTCAAGCACACTATAGTTTTAAAAAATCTAAAGGATATGTACTTATTTATGTTCTCCTCCTAAAAGAAATCTTAAGAAAACACTGCATGTTGATTAGTACTTAAAAGTGCATTTTTATCAAGGTTTTATATTAGTATTTTGCATTTGAAGTATCAATAACTCTTTAACTAAAACTTGTTTTATAATAACAAGTCTGATACTATAAGATACCTTTAATTTATGATAAATGTTTATCTTAAATATAGGCCTATCATAAAAAAAAATTTATTAATGAGTTCAACTAGTGAAATTGAGAAGATAAAAAGAGGATGAAGCTTAGAAAAGATCCTGTTTTAGTCCAAACTGGAACACTGTTTGGTAATTGAATCATAACTGGAGCTGTAGAACTTGGATTTATGTCTACTTTATATATACTATTCAGTGTTCTACCCATATCTTGAGTTCTAGAAGTTCAAATGACCTCAAAAAATTTTTGTTAGAAAGTTGAGATAATTTCCTAGAACTTTCTTGATTTAAATCTGTTGGAATTATGACTTTAGCAATGACGTTTTTAGTAGTTAAGAAGATAAGAATTGTCACCAAGTCAAGAATTGGTCACCCACTCAATAATTAGTCATCAAATCAATAGTTTTTAATTTTGGCCTATAAAAGAAGGCATTTGTCATACATTTAGACATTTTGGTTTTCAGATCAAGATCATGTTCTTGCTATCTCTTTATTACAATGCTTAAGTTTTGCTTATATTAATCTCTTGTTTATGCTTCTCATTTCTTTTTCTTTATTTAGTTAACTTTTATCGTATTTATGTTTCTTTTTTTTATTATATTTAGTTAAGTTTATTATGTCAAGGTGAAAATGTTACATTAATGGTGTAAGAATAAGTATATTGCAAACTTAATATGGACTTTAATGTTTGATACTAACATGTTTTGTATTTATTATATTGTTCACTTTTAAAACTTTGTTTGTTTAATTGTTAATTTAAATTTATGTTGTATAACACTTGGTATAATAAATAGTTGGCATTTTCATAACCCAACTGTATGGTATAACCAACACTTGTATTATGAAAGGAACTTGATTTATTGTTAAAAGAAGTTATAGTGATGAATACTTGATAATATTTACAAGTATTAGCATTATTCGAATAAGATAATTAATGTAATCATATTAACAATTTATAATCCAATTGGAACCTCCTTTGTGTGTGGTTTCCAGTTGAGTAATAAAAAAAGTTTAGACTATACTTGTTTCAAATATCATTAGTAGATCCTCTAACCTTGACATTTGTTTTTATTATTGTTTAATTCTCACATTAATCTTACAATCTCAAAGTCCTCTTTAACTTCTTCTTCTTCTTCTTCTTCTTCATATTATTATTATTATTAGTACTAATATTATTGTTGATGTTGTTGTTGTTGTTATTATTATTTATAATTTATATAGTTAATCTCCTCGTAGTTTGACCCTAGTCTTGCTAGGTTAGTTATTACTTCGACACTTCTACACTTGGGAGAAGACATTAATTTTTTGATCGTGTCAAGTTTTTAGCATCGTTGCTAGAGAGGTAAATTCTTGTATAAATTATAATATTTATTTTATTTTCTCTTTTCACTTTTCTTGTATATAACTTACGTTAACAATAAATCAAGTTCCTTTCATAACTCAGGTGTCGGTTATACCATACAGTATGGGCTATGAAAGTGCTAAGCATTTCTTATACAACATAAATCAAGATTAGTCATTTAGCAAGCAAAGGATTAAAGAGTGAACAAGATAATAAATACAAAACATGTTAGTATCAAACATTAAAGTACATATTAAGTTTACATTATACTTATTCTTACACCATTAGTGTAACCTTTTCACCTTGACATAATAAACTTAATTAGACATAATGAAAGAAAGAAAAATAAATAAACAAAATAAGAACATAAGTAAGATAAAAGTTAACTAAGTAAATGAAAGGAAATAAAAGGCATAAACTTGATATTAATGAAAGCAAAGCATAAACATTGCAAAAAATACAAAAAGAGAAAGCAAGAGCATGATATTAATCTGGAAACTAAGATGCGTAAATGCATGGCAAATACCTCCTTTTATAGGCCAAAATTGGGAACTATTGATTTGATGACTAATTGATGAGTGGGTGACCAACTCTTGACTTGGTGACAATCCTTATCTTCTCATGTCTGCCTAAAACGTCATTGATAACGTCAAAATTAAAGCCACTTGAAAACATAAAAGTTGTAGGAAATTATCTCATCTTTCTTGTGTAAAAACTTCAGCTCATTTAGACTTCTAGAACTCTAAATATGACTCAATTACCGAACAGTGTTCTGGTTTGGATTGCATCGACATCTCTTTTCTAAGTTTGGCCATCTCTTTGTCCTTTCAATTTCAGTTCCTAAATTCATCAATCAATCCTTTCATTTATGTGATAGGCCTGCATTTAAAATGAACATTTACCACAAATTAAAAGTATCTTATATTATTAGATACGTTATTATAAAACATGTTTTAGTTAAGGAGTTATTAATACTTCGAATGCAAAATGATGATATAAAACCTTGATAAAAATACGCTTTTAAGTACTAATCACACCCCCCAACCAGCTTATTACTAGTCTCTAGTAATCAAAGCGTTAAAATAGAAAAATAATTTGCAAATTTCACAAAGCAAGGTATTCATCATTTAACTTCCATTAATCTATCCAGATAAACAAACTCTCATTAAATTTATATATCTGCTCATTAACTCTTAAACAAGATATTAATAAACCTTTCTTTTATACTCAATATATCAACACATAATTGTGGGCCTTTTCTTGGAAGAAAACAAAATTTTTGTTCTAATGTTTAAGGTTAACTTACTTGGGTTGGGATTATTATTTTTGTCTCTTTTTTTTGTCTTTTTTTTTAAATATATATACATATAACTTAAAACACCATGCATCTTTAACCCATATAACGAGCTTTCGGCTAATGACTCCCAGACTAGTTGGTCTTAGGGCATTAGGTGTTGAGACACCCCTACGAGTTTAGTAACTCGGGTCACAGATACTGATAGATATTGCAATGTTTGATTCCCTTAAACTTTTCTCCTCAACTCATGTAACAAGCGTTGGGTCAATAACTCTCAAGTTAGTTGACTTTAGGGTATTAGGTGTTAAAACACCCTTTCGGGCTTAATTGCTTAGGTTAGGGAGGCTACGAAACCAAACTTATCTACATTTTTATTATCATCATTCTTTTTTTCTTTTTTCTTTTTTCTTTTTTTTTTTATTTTTTTTTATTATATACTATCCCTTTCCCTTAGTTGTCAACTTTAACAAAAGAACATAAATAATGTAATAATTCAATGTGCAACCCACAATCATATGTTAAAGTGTGTGTGTGTGTGTAAATTAAGGTTTAAGAATACATGTTAAATGAGTATATGAGCAGAATTAAGTGATAACAATGCGAGAGTTTGTAAACCTGAATATTTCAAGAAGTATTATGATAGACCTTATTAAGAATGCTTACTAAAATGCATCTCAAGAGTCATAAAAAGATCTCATTTACTCTCACATCATAGTAACAACAATTTTGCACATGCTTTATGAAATAGAAAACACAGTTAGTTAAATTTTTTTTTAGCTACCACCCTCTCCCCCCAACCAAAACGAGACATTGCCCTCAATGTTCTAAAGTAGAAAGATAGAGTATAGAAGATATCACTTGAAATAATGAACATTGTCAAACCTGAAACACACTGAAACAAATATAAGAAACAACAAAACACAATAATAAAACCAAAAGACATAAAACTTCATAAATAAAGACTCAAATCTAATCTACGTTTTTTACTGTTTTCCTTAGATGACCAATTCATGATTATAACTTATGTTAACAACAACTCAACTTTCTTTCATAGCTCAGGTGTCGGTTATACCATATAGTATGGGTTATGAAAGTGCTAAGCATTTCTTGTACCAAGTGTTATACAACATAAATCAAGATTAGTCATTTAGCAAGCAAAGTATTAAAGAGTGAACAAGATAATAAATACAAAACATGTTAGTATCAAACATTAAAGTCCATATTAAGTTTACATTATACTTATTCTTACACCATTAGTGTAACTTTTTCACCTTGACATAATAAACTTAACTAGACATAATAAAAGAAAGAAAAATAAATAAACAAAAGAAGAACATAAGTAAGATAAAAGTTAACTAAGTAAATGAAAGGAAATAAAAGGCATAAACTTGATATTAATGAAAGCAAAGCATAAACATTACAAAAAATACAAAAAGAGAAAGTAAGAGCATGATCTTGATCTAGAAATCAAGACGCCTAAATGCATGGCAAATGCCTCCTTTTATAGGCCAAAATTGGGAACTATTGATTTGATGACTAATTGATGAGTGGGTGACCAACTCTTGACTTGGTGACAATCCTTATCTTCTCTTGTCTGCCCAAAACGTCATTGATAACGTTAAAATTGGAGCCACTTGAAAACATAAAATTTGTAGGAAATTGTCTTAGCTTTCTTGTATAAAAAATTCAGCTCATTTGGACTTCTAGAACTTTAAATATGACCCAATTACCGAACAGTGTTCCGGTTTGGATTGCATCGACATCTCTTTTCTAAGTTTGGCCATCTCTTTGTCCTTTCAATTTCAGTTCTTAAATTCATCAATCAATCCTTTCATTTATGTGATAGACCTGCATTTAAAATGAACATTTACCACAAATTAAAGGTATCTTATATTATTAGATACATTATTATAAAACATGATTTAGTTAAGGAGTTATTGATACTTCGAGTGCAAAATAATGATATAAAATCTTGATAAAAATACACTTTTAAGTATTAATCAATTAACATTGAAAGATAGACAAATTATGGAATTAATGTGCAATGAAACTTTTGAAGATAAAGACTTTGATGAAGCAATGGAGTACTTAGACTTGCTAGCTGAAAATGCTCAAAATTAAGACACTACAAGCACTTATGAGGCACCAAGTAAAACTCAATCTTATACATCTAGTAGAGGTATCTACAACCTTAAGGAAGATCATGACCTCTAAACCAAGTTTGTATCTTTAGCTAGAAAAATCAAGGCACTAAAACTAAAAAAAAGTAGTTAATTAAAATCTATTCAAGACATTGTATATCAAATCTTTAAAACCAATAAACATTTAACCAATGATTATTTAACTTAGCCTTTTTTAGAGGATTGTCTTCATGAACATGCCTATGCTTTAAACAATTTTCAAATGCCCAGTCATAACCCATACTTCCAAACATATAACCCTGGTTGAAGAAATCACCCAAATTTCAGTTGGAAGAGTGATAATAATAATGCACAAACTTCACAACTACCATTTTAAACACACCATAATTTTTAAAATTCTTATGGATATGCACTTCCTTACGCTCTCCTTCCTAAACAAATATTGAGGAAACATTACATACATTCATTGAAAAACAAGAGATAATCAACATTCAACTTGCTCAAAGCATGATAGATTTTAAAGATACTCTTGCAAAGTTCACATCTGCTCTCAGTTTCCAAGAGAAAGGTGAGTTTCCATCTTAACCACAACAAAATTCCAATGGGCAATACAATATCAATGCAAGTAGTTCTGGAAGCCAACACATGGATCAAGTCAAATCAGTCATCACTCTTCGCATTGGTAAAGTTATTGAAAAACCCACTTTTGAAACATGTGAGAAAGATGATGAGTCAATCTATGTGAAGAAAAGACTGATTTCCCATCAACACTTTCATTTTCTCATGTCATGACCAAACAAATGAAAGTCAATCACAACTTTGAAATCTTTGAAACTTTCAAAAAGGTAATGATCAATATACATTTGTTGGATGCTATCACACAGGACACAAGTAGCTTTTTATGTTAAATTTTTAAAGATGTGTGCACTGTGAAGAGAAAACTGAATGTGAAAAAGAAAGCCTTTTTAGCCGAACAAGTGTTATTCTTCAGAGTAATAATGCTTTGAAATATAAAGATCATAGTTGTCCTACAATTTTAGGTTTTATTATAGAATATAAAATTAAAAAAAAACTTTACTTGATATTGGAGCTAATATGAATTTACTACAATATTCATTTTTTTAAAGCTTCAATCTAAAAGAATTAAAACCAATTTTTATAACTCTTTTACTTTCTGTCATATCAATAAAGATGCCTAGAGGAGTTGTTAAATATAGGTTAGTATAAGTTGATAAATTCATTAATCTTATGGATTTTATTATTTTGGACATACAACTTGTTGAAGCATGTGATTCAATTCTTATTATTTTAGGACCTCTCATTGATTAATTGTAGGAATGGAGTGACGAAGTTATCCTTTAGAAACATGACATTAAAAATGAATGCTTTTAACATTTTCAAGCAACTTAGAGATGATTATGATTTACAATAAGTGGATTTTTTTGAAAAATTAGTTTGTGATTAATTTGAAACTACTCTTAGTGAAATTGAGTTTAATGAATTTGAAGATCTACAAATAATTTATTTTAGAAAAAATCAAAGACCAGTGGTTGAAAACTAAAAATTAAGAAATTGCCACCATAATTAATTGAGTTCATACCTCCAAGTGTTCAACAACCAAAATCATTACTATCTAATCTCAAGTACTTATTTTTTGAGAGAAAATAATTTTTTTATATATATAATAATTTCTTCCAAACTTAATACTCACTAGGAAGATAAGTTATTACAAACTATAAAAATACACAAAAATAAAAAATATAAAAAAAATTAGTCCTTTAATTTGCACACACAAATTTTTTTTAGAGAAAAATATTCAACCCTCTAGAGAAATGCAAAGTGGGTTTGATCCTAATATTAAAAAAAAGTAATGAGAAATGAAGTTATTATGCTTTTAGATAATGAAAATCATTTCCTCTATTTCTTATAGTATATAAGTAAGTCCTACCCAAATTACACCTAAAAAGTTTAGAGTGATTGTGATAATAAATAAAAAGAATGAGTTAATTTCAACTATACTCATGACTGGTTGATGTATATGTATTAACTATAAGAAACCTAACTCAATGACTAGAAAATCTCATTTTCCTTTACTTTTCATGGATCAAATCCTAAAAAAAGCTGCAAATTATGAATTTTATTATTCCTATATGACTATTCAAGTTATAACTAAATCAAAATTTCACTTGAAGATCAAAAGAAAACTATTTTTACATTTTCATTTGATACTTTTGTATATCAAATAATGCTTTTTAGGTTATGTAATGCACTAACTACATTGTAAAGAGGCATGCTTAGCATATTTAATGATATGGTTGAGTGTTTTCTTAAAATTTTCATGTATGATTTTTTTGTTTTTGATTGTTCATTTAATATTTGTTTAACTAACTTGGAAAAGGTTTTGAGCAGGTGTGAAGAGAATAATCTTGTGCTAAATTGGGGAAAATATTATTTCATGGTAACAAATGTTATTATACATGATCATATTATTTCATCAACATGAATTGAGATTGAGAAATCTAATACTGTGTTAATTGTCAACTTGCTAATACTAAAATCTATTAAAGATATTAGATTAGTATTAAGACATATTGGTTTTTATAGGAGGTTTATCAAAGACTTTAGTGTAATATTTAAGTCATTGTACAACCCTTCTAATAAAGGATAATGTTTTTTAATGAACTGAATATTGTAAAGAAGCTTTTGTTAAATTTAAAAACTTGCTTACTTTTACTCATGTCATTTAACCTTTTTATTAGTCATTACTTTTGAAATAATATGTGGTGCTAGTAATTGTATCGTGGGTGCTGGTTTAGGACAAACAAAAGATAAGAAATCTTATGTGATTAACTATGCAAGTAAAACTTTAAATAATACTTAAATCAATTATTCCACCATTAAAAAGGAATCACTTGTGTAGTATTTACATATGAAAATTTTAAATCTTATTTTATTGGCTCACTTGTTGTTTTTTTGTAGTAATTATGCAACATTAAAATATCTTATGTCTAAAAAGAATTATAAGGCTAGATTTATATGATGGATCTTGTCACTCCAAGAATTTGGCATCATAATTAAAAACAAGAAATGCAACAAAAATATTATCATTGATCATTTGTTAAATTGATAATAGAGTCAACATTTGATATCACACCAATCAAATATACTTTCTTAACAAATCTTTAATTTTTGTAGCTATAATGCCTTAGTTTTCAAATATTATCAATTTTCTTGCAATATAAGATTTTTACCTCATTGGAGCACCCAAGACTGACACGACGAAAAGGTTGATGTCTTCTCCCAAGTGCAGGAGTGTCGAAGTAATAAATAACCCGGCAAGACCGGGGTCGAACCACAGGGAGGTTAATTGTACAAATTATAAACAACAATTATAAACAACAATAATAACAATAACAACAATAACTATAATAATAATAATAATAATAATACTAGTAGTAGTAGTAGTAGTATTAGTACTAATAATAATAATAATAATAATAGTAATAGTAATAGTAATAGTAATTGTAATAGTAATAGTAATAATAATAATAATAATAGTACTAATAATAATAATAACAATAATAACAATAATAATAGTAGTAGTAGTAGTAGTAGTAATAATAATAATAATAATAATAAAGAAAGAGAAGAAGAAGATGATGATGAGAACTTGGAGATGGAAAATTAATGTAAGGATTAAACAATAATAATAACAAATGTCAAGGTTAGAGGTTCCACTAATGGTATATCAAACAAGTATAATATAAACTCTTATTATTGAATTGGAAACCACACACAAAGGAGGTTCCAATCAGATTATATATTGTTAACATGATTACATTAGTCATCTTATTTAATTAATGCTAATACTTGTAAATCTCGTCAAGCATTCATGATTATAACTTATGTTAACAACAAATCAAGTTCCTTTCATAGCTCAGGTGTCGGTTATACCATACATTATGGGCTATGAAAGTGCCAAGCATTTGTTGTACCAAGTGTTATACAACATAAATCAAGATTAGTCATTTAACAAGCAAAGTATTAAAGAGTGAACAAGATAACAAATATAAAACATGTTAGTATCAAACATTAAAGTCCATATTAAGTTTACATTATACTTATTCTTACACCATTAGTGTAACCTTTTCACCTTGACATAACTAACTTAGCTAGACATAATGAAAGAAAGCAAAATAGATAAACAAAATAAGAACATAAAAGTTAACTAAGTAAAGGAAAGGAAATGAAAGGCATAAACTTAATATTAATGAAAGTAAAGCATAAACATTACAAAAAATACAAAGAGAGAAAGGAAGAGCATGATCTTGATCTGGAAACCAAGATGCCTAAATGCATGGCAAATGCCTCCTTTTATAGGCCAAAATTGGGAACTATTGATTTGATGACTAATTGATAAGTGGGTGGCCAACTTTTGACTTGGTGACAATCCTTATCTTCTCTTGTCTGCCCAAAACGTCATTGATAACGTCAAAACTGGAGCCAGGTGCAAACATGAAAGTTGTAGGCAATTGTCTCAGCTTTCTTGTGTAAAAAATTCAGCTCATTTGGACTTCTAGAACTCCAGATATGGCCAAAATACCGAACAGTGCTCGGGTTGGAAGACAGATTCGGGCTTCTTTGTTGTTGCTACAATTTGGACTTGATAATGGCCTTTTTAGATCTTGGGCTCCATATGAAAGTTGTAGGCCTATGTCTTACCTTTCCATCCATATAAATTGGACCTAAATCTGAGATCTGTAGCTCCAGATATGACCCAATTACCGAACAGTGTTCCAGTTTGGATTGCACCGACATCTCTTCTCTAAGTTTGACCATCTCTTTATCCATGCAATTTAAGTTCTTCAGGTCATCAATCAATCCTTTCATTTATGTAATAGACCTGTATTAAAAATAGACATTTACCACAAATTATAGGTATCTTATATTATTAGATATATTATTATAAAACATGCTTTGGTTAAGGAGTTATTGATACTTCAAGTGCAAAATGATGATATAAAACCATGATAAAAATACACTTTTAAGTACTAATCACACCCCCCAACCAGCTTATTACTAGTCCCTAGTAATCAAAGCGTAAAATAGAAAAACAATTTGCAAATTCCACAAAGCAAGGTATTCATCATTTAACTTCCATTAATCTATCCAGATAAACAAACTCTCATTAAATTTATATATCTGCTCAATACCACTTAACAAGATATTAATAAACCTTTCTTTTGTGCTCAATGTATCAACACATAATTATGGGGCTTTTCTTGGAAGAAAACAAAATTTTTGTTCTAATGTTTAAGGTTAACTTCCTTAGGTTGGGATTACTATTTTTGTCTTTTTTTTTTTTTAACTCTATATACATATACTTTAAAAACATCATGCATCTTTAACCCATGTAACGAGCTTTCAGCTAATGACTCCCAGACCAGTTGGTCTTAGGGCATTAGGTGTTAAGACACCCCTACGAGCTTAGTAACTCGGGTCGCAGATACTGATATGTAGATAGTGCAATGTTTGATTCCCTTAAGCTTTTCTCCTCAACCTATGTAACAAGCGTTGGGCCAATAGCTCCCAAGTCAGTTGACTTTAGGGTATTAGGTGTTAAAACACCCCTTCGGGCTTAATTGCTTAGGTTAGGGAGGCTACGAAATCAAACTTATCTACATTTTTATTATCATCATTTTTTTATTTTATTTTTTTTCTTTTTTTTTTCTTTTTTTTTTTTTCATGTTTTTCTTTTTTTTTTTTTTATATACAATCCCTTTCCCTTAGTTGTTACCTTTAACAAAAGAACATAAATAATGTAATAATCCAATATGCAACCCACAATCATATGTTAAAGTGTGTGTGTGTAAATTAAGGTTTAAAAATACATGTTAAATAAGTATATGAGCAGAATTAAGTGATAACAATGCGAGAGTTTGTAAATCTGAATATTTCAGGAAGTATTATAATAGACCTTGTTAATAATGGTTACTAAGATGCGTCTCAAGAGTCACTTTAACAAAAAAAACTCCTTTACTCTGCCATCCTAGCAACAACAATTATGCACATGCTTTATGAAATGAAAAACAATTTTTTTTTTTTTTATCAACTACTACCCTCTCCCCCCAACCAAAACGAGACATTGTCCTCAATGCTCTAAGGTAGAAAGATAGAGTATAGAAGATATCACCTGAAATAACGAACACTGACAAAAACCTGAAACACACTAAAACAAAAATAAGAAATAACAAAACACAATAATAAAACCAAAAGACACAAGTTTTTACAAATAAAAAAAAATAAAAAAATTCAAATCGCAGTTGTGAATGTGGCTCACATCTTCCCTTGGTTTTACGTCCAAGAACGGCTTAAACGCCCTCTATGGGTCGGGGATAGGCTTCCCATCCAGTTTTCTTAAAAACTGGCAAACAGGGTCTTTTTTAATCAGATTCCCAAGACTAAGTCGATCATGTTCTTTATGAAATAGTGGCCATAAATCATGAATTGCACGATGCACATCTCCACTAGGATGCGTCTCAAGAGTCAATAGAAGATTATCTAAAGACTCCTTACTCAGGCCATCCTTAATGAATTGTATTTTATCTTCACGGTTTATAGATACCATTCCTAAAGAACGACATTGTGTATTACAAGTCCATCTAGCACATCGATGACAGACATCCAGTCGTTTTGCACGACGTTTCTTTGCAAAAGTGCTTTTACCTGTTCCAAGCATGTGTGAAATGAAGAAGTTAGAGGACTCACCTGATAATCGGACCTTTGCTTCAATCAACCAACGAATATCTTCAGGAATTCCATGATTCATTAATAATCTCAATCTTGCACATCTAGCACGGTAAATTTTTGTAATCGCATTCTGAGGCAGAGCGGGAAAATACTTTTTCAATTTTTCAAGATTAGTGTCCATTTTCAAATGAGAATTGGAAGAGAGATTCAAAGAATTGCACAGATATATACACAGATATCAATTATTGTGGGAAACTGAAAGAACCGACTTAAGTCACGGAGTACCGTTGTCCGCCATTTGACCGGGGTGAGAGAAACTAACAAAAATCACTCAAAAAGAAACACAAAAACAATGTGAGAAAAAAATAATCAACCTTTATCTAAAAAATCATTCAAACCAGTTGATTCATTTTCATTAGGAAAATTATCAAAGTAGGCTTTCAAACGATGTCCATTTTCCTTAAAATCATTGTCATTCATTGAATTCTCAATATCACAGGCCCTATAAGGATTGCTCCATCTTGGTCTTAGCTCTTTAGGGAATGCATAGAGTTGAGAATCATAAAACAAAACTTTTTGACCAGTGTCAATTTTTTGACAATTTTCACAAGTTTTGCAGAATGCATGTGTGTCCTTGAACATGGTGGGCCAATAAAATCCATTTTGAAAGATTTTTGCAGTTGTCTTTTTTGACGAGAAATAACTTCCACATGCTTCAGAATGACAAAGTTTAATGACACTACTTACCTTATTGTCGGGAATGAATCTTTGAAATATTTGATCAGGACAATATTTGAATAAGATAGGGTCATCACAATAACAGCTATTCACTTCGTTCAAAAACTTTTCTTTGTCTTGAGTACTCCAATCAGTTGGCAAATCTCCTAAAGCGAGAAAATTTTTTTCAAGGACATATATGAAATTTGCAAAAATTATGAAAATTATCAAATGCTAAGATCTGTACAACCTTAAGGAAGATCATGACCTTCAAAATTGGAACACTATAAGCACATATGAGACTCCAATTAAAATCCAACCTCATACATATAATGGAGGTATGTACAACCTTAGAGAAGATCGTGACCTTCAAGCCAAGTTTGCATCTTTAGCTAGAAAAGTTGAGACACTAGAATTGAAAAAGAGTGGTTAATTAAAATCTATTTAAAACATTGTGTGTCAAATTTATGAAATAAATGAACACTCAACCAATGACTGTCCAACCTTATCTTCTGATTAGTACTTAAAAGTGCATTTTTATCAAGGTTTTATATCATCATTTTGCACTTGAAGTATCAATAACTCCTTAATTAAAGCATGTTTTATAATAACATATCTAATAATATAAGATACTTTTAATTTGTGGTAAATGTTCATTTTAAATGCAGGTCTATCACATAAATGAAAGGATTGATTGATAAGTTTAAGAATTGAAATTGAAAGGACAAAGAGATAGCCAAACTTAGAAAAGAGATGCAGGTACAGTCCAAACCAGAACACTATTCGGTAATGTGTCATATCTGGAGCTGTAGATCTCGGATTTAGGTCTATTTTATATGGATGGAAAGATAAAAAAAGATAAAGATTGTCACCAAGTCAAAAGTTGACCACCCACTTATTAATTATTCATCAAATCAATAGTTTCCAATTTTAACCTATAAAAGGAGGCATTTGCCATGCATTTAGGCATCTTCGTTTCCAGATCAAGATCATGTTCTTGCTTTCTCTGTTTGTATTTTTGTAATGCTTAAGTTTTATTTTTATTAATATCTTGTTTGTGCCTTTCATTTCCTTTCCTTTACTTAGTTAACTTTTATCTTATTTATGTTCTTATTTTATTTATTTATTAACATTTACAAGTATTAGCATTAATTGAATAAGATAATTAATGTAATCATGTTAGCAATTTGTAATTTGATTGGAACCTCCTTTGTGTATGGTTTCCATTTGAGTAATAAGAGTTTATACTATACTTGTTTGACATACCATTAGTGGATCCTCTAACCTTGACATTTATTGTTATCATTATTTAATCCTTACATTGATCTTTCATCTCAAAGTTCTTATCAACTTCTTCTTCTTCTTCTTCTTTATTATTATAACTACTACTATTACTACTACTAGTATTATTAGTATTATTGCTACTATTATTGTTGTTGTTATATTATTATTGTTTATAATTTATACAATTAACCTCCCTGTGATTCGACCCCGGTCTCGCCGGGTTATTCATTACTTTAACACTTTTTGACTTGGAAGAAGACATCAATCTTTTGGTCGTGTCAGATCACCATGTATCAATGCTTATGAGGCATGTACTAGCATACATTTAGTATATGTTAGGATCCTGGGTAAAGGAATCACCATGTATCGGCTAGCATACATTTAATGTATGTTAGGATCCCAAGTAAGGGGATCACCATGCATCAACTAACATATATTTAGTGTATGTTAAGGTTTCAAGTAAGGGATCACGATACATTGATGCTTACGAGGTGACGATGATACTGGTGAAATTAGTATTGTCAATGAGTTAGGCAGAAATAATTATGACTGATCTTATGAAATCTTGAATGGAAGTTGAAAATGAAAGATGAAATGGTTTTAATAGTTGAATGAGAAAGAGTTCTAATGGAAACAAAAATGGAGAAATGAATAGAATATGAATACGTGTTTGCCTATTTAAATTATTGGGTATTCATGTTACTATACTTATTGTGATATTTATATTTTAATAATATGTATTTTGTTTCAGGATCGTCACATGCATTACAGAAGTAGATCCTAGATTTTGGTCACCTTTTATTATCTAGTTCTAGGGAGTATATCCTTATATTTTAAAATATTAAGACATTTACACAACTTAATTTGTATAAGTATTGTTTAAACTTAAATAGATGAACTTAACTCTGAAATTCACATAATCATGTTCCATGTATGCGTGTTTATCTCATTTATTCCTCTACAATGATATTTATTGTTCAATATATGTTATAAATATTATGGTTACAATGATGATGATGTTTGTGGGATTGAGACCCAAAATGATTCGGCAGTGATTGACTTATAAGATGTGAGATATTAGAAGTATAAACTGAGTATATGTCGATAACTTGGGACCTCCTAGTATAGAAAAGACTTCTGAAATTTTGATGGAAATTTTGATAGATGTTTATATGAGAACTGTACAAAAAAAATACTTGTATTTTTAATTTCCAAATCATAGGAAAATAACTATAAATGCATATGAAAATATAAGGCATTACATCACCTTTAGTGCACCGTACCTAAGATAAGTTGTATTGTTATTTGATTGTTATTGTATTGTTATATACATTGGTCTTGTCTAAGGTTCAAAACAGATCTCTCTTTGTGAGGAAGTCTTTATTTTATTTGGTTAAATCCTCATCATTCCAAGGGTAAGACTTATTTATTTATTGGATATAGATAAGTCCTTACATTTCAAATGACAAACTAAATAAAATGAGATTTTTTTGTATTTTAGTCAAACTCTAATGGATAATTATAAACCGATTATAATATTTATTTTGTATTTTTTTAAACATGATAAAAATAATCTTATCTCTCTTTAGAAAATATACCTGAGAAACTTTTTAAGGATTTGAATATATACACAAAGAAAAAAACATATTTTTTATTTTTATAAAGAAAAAATTAATTTAAATATTTTTTTGAAAATTTTGAATAATTTTTAAAGTTTCGGAGAAAATCAAGTATTTTTAATATCATATCTGTATCTTATAGTGTAAATATACAACCCAATATTATGCAAAATTATTGAAAATATATGTAAGAAACCCACAAATAATTTTAAAATGCCCTTTGAAAAATTTGAAGTTTTTTGTTTTAATATTATTATATTCTTATTAAATATATTGGGCTGCACCCGACCTGGCCTTCTGGGCTGAGATGAAACGGGTCTAAGCCAACATAGTCGAGATGGACCAACTGGTGGCCCAACAATCTCTCTCTATTTGTCTCTCTTTTTAGGTAGGACCGGCCTAAACAATTCAGTAGGGTTGAAAAAGGTCGAGCCTAGTTGAGTTGAGCCTATTGATGACTCAACAACCCTTTTTTTATTTTTATGTTTTTTTTTTCATATTAGACCTGGCCTAGCCATTTAGGCTACGCTAGAACTAGTCCAGTCCATTGTTGCATGGTCATTGGACCATGCTTAATTCTTTTTGTCACTATATGCAAAATATAGTGGTCGGGGGAGGGGGACAAAAGAAAAAGAAAAAGGAACCTTAATTGGTTAGAGGCACAAGGTTATTGGGGGTTTTTGTGGTGGTGTTAGGGAGTCCAATGTGTAGCCGGTAGCATCAACAATGACAAAGATGTGGGAAAACAAGGGCAAAAAACCAATGGAGAGAGAGAAAAACAGGGACTAACGGAGAAGCTGATTTTTTTCAGACTTTAGCTTCTAATTTCTTCTTATTCAATGCCTGAAATCCATCTCCATTTATAAGGGATGGAAGAAACATATTTTATCTTTATTGGGGACAAATCTTGACCTTTGATTCAATTTGGAAGGACCCGAACTATTGGTTCAAGTTTGTCATCATGGCCTGAAAAAGTTGGTAGTTAAAGATTGCTTAAGTTGGCCTCTTTAAGGCAACGCCGCACTGGTTGGAGGGGTAGTTGCTTGACGAGACATACTATAAGGTAGTATAATGTTAGGCCATATTGAAGGTGTATGATTTGTCTAATTTGATTGAGAGATAAAGCATTAAATGCCCTTGAAAAGTACTGCCTCGAGCAGCTTTTTCAGGTAAAAAGAAGAGGAAGATGAACAATAATCAGATAATAAGTTATCTTGTTTGTTCTTTTTTTTTTGTGTAATGTTTTCAAAACGGCGTTGTTTTTGCTTTAAAGTTTTAGTTTAGTAGTTTGATCAAAATTTAGTTTGATCATCTAGCTTTTAATTCATTTCAATTGCACCTCTAATTGGCCTTAAACTTTTAATTTTATATAATTTCCTCCTGCTG
>NW_011501246.1:11381-22803 GCF_000495115.2 Populus euphratica | reverse complement strand
CTGCTGAACTTCAACATCAACCTTAAATTTCAGCGCCTTTTTTATTTTGATCCTTGGTTTTGGATTTATGTAAATTGACCATTAAACTTTTAAATTTTTTAATTTCACCTCTATCTTTAACCAATTGAATCCCAAAGTTCAGCGTCTTTTTAAAAAAAATTCTTAGCTATGAGTTTTTTTAATTTGACTACTAATTCACTCTAAATTTTCAATTTTCTTGCAATTTCATTCCTAATTTCAACCAATTGACTTTTTAAAAATTAAGTTTGATCATCTAAAATTTTAATATTTTTGATTAAGCTCAAATTGAGCTCCAAAACTTAATTTTTCATCAATTAAGTCCTTAATAAAATTAATTTTACCCATTTAAAGTATAATTAAGTCTTTGCACTTAATTAAATCCTTTAGTTTGATCCAAATTTACTCTTAAACATTATTAAACTTTTAATTTGACCAATGATTAAATTTAATTGGCTTATTAAAAATCTAATTATATTCTTGTGTTTAATTTTTATGCATATTTGTTTAATAATTATTTAATTTGACCTTGAATCTATATTGTCTTTATAGTTTTGGGTGCAATGTGGTACACTTAGGCTCCTAATTCATTCAAAATTGCAGCTTGATTTTCCTTTATATTTGAAATCCAGCTTGATCTTCTTTTATATTTGAAATCCCCCGAGCTTGCTTTTGCCAAAATATCAATATCTTTGCTTTTATTATTTATTATTTATTTTAAAAAGGGTAAAATTTATGTAATAGCCCAAAAATAGGTTTGACAATGTATATAAGAATTTAAAAATTCATAAAGCAAGAATCAGAGTGTTTTATAATAAGAAAATCTTAATAAAAACATTTAATGTTAGCCAAAAGATTTTGCTTTATAATTCTTTACTCTAGTTATTTCCTGGAAATCTAAAATCAAAATGAATAGACATAGTTTGAAAGCATACTTTAATAATTTCCTAGTAAAAATAAATTCATTGTTTTAAATTATCTTATTTATGAAGATTAGTATTTTTTTTTACATTGTTTTTGTGTTCTTTTTTGGTGTAATTTTTGTTTTGCTACTCACTTTCAAATCTTGGTCAAATGGCAAATAATAGTACTTTATGACTCCAGCCAGTTCTTTCAGATTCCAATGGTAATTGATATATATCTCTACACACACACAAAATTTATTTTTTAGACGTGTGTGTGTATGTGTATTTGTTCAATTCCTTGTGTTTTTTTTCTTTACATGTATTCTTCGCCTCACATCTAAAAAATAGATATCACTGTTGATAATTGAAAATGTATTTTTCTATTTTGTCTAAAAATATGATAACAATAATTTATCATGTATAGTATGAGAGATTAAGGTTGTTAATGTACCACTAAAGAAAATGTTCGATTATTAGGTGAATTTTTATATAATCTTCTATTAACTCTTGAGATATATCTTAATAAATATGTGCATTGCATAATTTATGATTTATGGCCCTATTTTTATAAGAAATATATTAGATATAATTTTACAAATCTGATTAAAAAGTTCTTATTTATAAGTTTTTTTAAAAACTAGATGAAAAGCTTATCCACAATCACGATCTATAAAGAGCATTTAAATCTTGTACGTAAAACCACTAGAAGATGTAAGTCATAATAACAAATATTTATACATATACATGTTCTGACATAAATAGGAAACAATTAAAAAAAAGGACTTTAGTTAATCTATCTATATAAGTGATATTATTGAATTTTCTTTTCCATATCTATAAAATCTTCTCACATTTCCCTTTATTTTTATTCAATTCATACATTCAAAGAGTATAGAATAATATAGAAATGACAGGATCCTCAGCTTATAAAATAAAAATATTTGTGTTTTTTTTTATGGATCCAGTCTTGGAAAAGAAAATGAGTTTTTAGAATTAACAAATCATTTAGGTTAGGTATTAGCTCAGAGAAAGATTTATTTAGTATATGGAAAAGGTAACATTAGATTAATAAAGAGTGTGTCAACATTTACATTCTTAAGAGGCAATCATGTTTTAGGTATCATCCCAAATACTTTAGGCAAAGAGAACATAACTAGAAAACCAATAGAGAAGAACTAAAGGTCATGACAATGTCTGAACGAAAAACTACAATGCTTAAATATCCTAACACATTTATTTTCTTACTTGGTGGTTTGAGCACATTATAATAGATAATTTAGATTTTCTCCTAGGTCCAACTAAACATTTATCAGGAACATATATGTTTGTTAAATGTTAATGATTTTTATAATAATTTATAGTCTTTTCTTGATCATGTTGTGGAATAGAGGTTTATAGTATCTTCTAAACAACAAATCATGATATCTACTATAACTGTTGAATAATTAATTAATCAACTACAAACTTTTATCTTTAAAATTAATCTATCCATGAATCAAATAAACTAGTCAATTATGGAAAGTTATAAAAAGCATATATTGAATTTGAGTTTTAGTGTGTAAGTATTTTTCTTTGTTTTTAACCCACATCATTTTTTTGTTATATTTGTTTAACTGTGTTTCATATTTTCAGTAGTTGCTATTTCAAATTATGACTTATATACTTTACCTTTCTAACTTTAAACATTGAGGACAATGTCTCATTTTAATTGGGAAAGAGAATAGTTGATATAGTTGGAAAAAAAAAAAAAACCTTTCTTCTTGATGTTATTAAAACCATTTAATAAAACAGTTATTGTTAAGATAACAAAGTAAACGTGAACTTTACTCTTAAGATGACTTTTGAGATGCATCATAATAAATATTTTACAATGGTTATTTTCAAAATTCTTAACAAGGATTTATCACACGTTTCCTTTTAAATTATTCAATTTACAAACTCTCATGTTGTTATCACTTAATTATGCTCATATAATTATTTATTAAGTATTCATAAACTATTTTTTCGTGTGTACACATACTTTAACATATGATTGTGGGTTATAAATTAAATTATTAAATTATTTATGTTCTTTTATTAACGATGGCAACTAAATAAATGAGAGATTATATAATAATAATAAATAATAAATAAATAAATTTGATTTCGTAGTCTCTTTAACCTAAACAATTAAGTCTAAAGGGGTGTGTGTTAACACTTGATACCCTAAAGTAAAGTAATTTGGAAGTTATTTGCTCATAGGTTGTTACATGTGTTGAGAAAAAAGATTAAGAAAATCAAATATTGCACTATCTATATTAAGTATTTGAACTCAATTTATTAAGTATTTGAACTCGATTTATTAAGTTTGTATGGGTGTCTTAACACCTATTGTCCCAAAACCAACTATTTTGGGAGTCATTAGCATAAAACATCATCTCATTGTCCTTTATGACATGTTTTTATTGATAAACACATAATATTGTAGCTTATACTTATATTTGTTATTAAGAGGTTGTTTGACATTACATTTCAACTTGTATTTGTGTATGTTTTAAAAGTGTGTTTAGTATGAAAAATCATTAAATTGATGTGTTTTAGAGCTTTTTGATGATTTTAATGTATTGATATAAAAAAAAATATGAAAAAGATGTTTCAATGTATTTTCAAGCGAAAAACACCATGCACCAAAATATCAAATACACACTAAGATGTTTTTGGACGACTCAAAACAATTCAACCACTTGAGCATATCTTAATTTATGGTCAAAATCTTGAAAACAAGAGAGAGAACATACTCAAGAAAATATAGATAGTATTTGCAGTCCACTCATTTTATTTTATAAAACTTTCATTACAAATTTTCCAATTTCTTATAAAGGTGATGAACTTAGGCTTCCTCTATAGGGCAAAAGTGTTAGAAGTTTTGATGAGAGAGCTGCTCATAAGCTTTAATCTCTAATCATTATTGTTTTTGTTAGCTTTTATCTCTTCGAGTTCCAAGGTAAATCCCTTCACCTTCGAGTTGAGCTTTATTAAATAAATTTTCCACCCTTCCTTCCAATCTTTGCTCTCTTGTGTGTTGAATATTCTTTTCTCATGTATTAATCTTTTCATTTTGCACTTTGCTTACCCTAATTAAATTAGCCAAGCTTGGATAACACAACTGCTTCTCTTTGATACTTCAATCCTGATATACCCGAGCTTTTAGCATATATGCATTAATACGTCAACTTTACTGTATTAGTTGTTCTTTGAACACATGTAATTCTTCTTCTTTCTCTTATCAAATAATTGCTTCGTTCATATTACACCATTAGTTTCGGTTAGTTCCCTGTTGAGATTCATTAATCAATTAGTTCCCTATTGAGATTCATTAACTCTCATCATTTTTAAATCTTTTGTTATTAATTAAGGACCAGATTAATGAAATCAAGAAAACAATTAAACAAGTTTTATGCACGAATCCTTATGATCTCTTCTTGGCTTAATTGTTAAATTCAATAGGTATAGTAAAAATGCTTTGAGTGGTAAATATCACTATCTTTATGGTATTAATTACCCCCCATAAATGCACCTTCAGGATAAAGTAAAATCTTAAAACTTATAGATAACAACTTCTATAAGTTTTTTAAGAATTTTTTTATAAATATAAATAGAGAGATTATAAATAAAAATTAGGGAGATAGAAAAATTATTTTCTAATTGATTTATATCGATATCAAACTAATATTTATAAGAAAAATAACATTGTTTTTTTAGGCTAGACCCGGCCTAGCTATATGGGTTAGGCTAGGATAAGTCCAACCCAAAATGGAAATTAACTAAGCCATCACTGCATGCAGTGGTTGGTAGGGGGTGAAAGAAAAAAAAAGACAAGGGAAGAGGCTTACCTGATCAAAAAAGTGGGCAGAGATTATTTTTTTCTCAACCTTAGCTTGTTATTTATCCTTCTTCGGGTCATAAAATCCACATTTATTTAGAAGAGATAGAAGAGGGATACTTTGTCTCATATGGTGCTAAATCTTGGCTCTTGATTTGACCCAGAAAGATCTCAATAATTGGTTCAAATTGGCTATCGTGGACTGTCAATTTTGTTACAGAAGAGGGGCTGATTGGGTTGGCTACTTTGAGGCGGTGCCACTGTTATTATGATGTCAATCGGTATAACTGACCGCACTAGGATGTAATAAGATGTTAGATGATTATTTGTGTGTATGTTTTGTCCAATTTGGTTAAGAGATAAAGCATAAAATGTCTTGGAAAGGTGAATACTTGAGCAATTTTTTAAGCTAAAGTCTAAAGAACAAGATGGACAATCACCTAGAAGAGGCGTCGTTTTGGCAAATTGCATTTTAGTCATTTGATTTATGATTTATTCTTAATTAAACATCTTATTGGCTTCAAACTTTTAATTTTGTGTAATTTTACCCTTCACGAATTTCAATTTAAACCCTTGATTTTAGCGTTTTTTTTATTTTGGTCTCAGATTTTTTTAATTTAACCTCTAATTAATTATTAAACTTTTAAATTTCTTCAATTTCACCCTTAATTTTAGTTAATTAAGTCCTTAGAGTTCGGTGCCTTTTACAAAATGGTTTTTGGCTGCAAATTTCTTCAATTTAGTCCTTATTTAACCCTTAAAACTTTGATTTTCTTACAATTTTACCCCTGATATTGACCTTGTAGACATTAAATTTGGTCTAATAAAATTTAAATCTTCTCAATTAAGTTCAAATTGGGTTTTCCAACTTAATGTTTTACCAGTTAAACATGTAATAAAATTAATTTGACCCATTTAAATTATAATTAGTCCTTACACCTAATTAAATCCTTCAATTGAACCCAAATTAATTCTTATATATAATTAAATTTTAATTTGACTCATGATTAAATTAAATTGGTCTATTAAAAATCTAATTATGTTCTTATGCTTAATTTTTATGCAGATTCGTCTAATAATAACTAATTTGATCTTGAATCTACATTGTCTCTTTAGTTTTAGGTAAAATAAGATACAATTAGGTTTATAATTTTGTTTAAAATTGCAGCTTGATTTTTTTATATATATATTTGGAATCTTTCTTAGCCTACTTGGGTCAAAATATCAATCTTCTTGCTATTTTTTATTTTTTATTTTTATTTTGAAAGGAAAAAAAAGATGAATTTAGGGAATAAACTAGAAATAAGTTATGACATATAGAATTTAAAGGCATACTTATCATACCAATATGTCTATAGAATAAAAAACAAAACCCTTCAAATAAATTAATTAAATAACTTGGCAAGAGGTGTCACGCATAATTATTTAATTCATTAATTCTAAAAATAAAAAATATTTATTTTATATAATGTCAAATGCCAAGTGCTCCAATGTCAAGTGTTGTCTCTGTGTGTATATTTGATCTTCATACTAACATTTAAATCTATTGATTTAGTGTCCCTCACATTATAAGGTACAACAAAACCACTTACCTTTTTAATGTGAGATAAATTAAAATAATGAGAGTGAAAATCAACATAAAAAATAAATTAGAGGGTAGCTAAGATTTTTTTATTGTAGGGCTAAATTGAAAAGAAAAATAACTTTAACAAAAAAAATAAAAGAATGAGGATTAAATTGAAAAAATAATACATCATAAACTTAGATTAAAGGATAAAATTGAAAACCAATAAAACTTTTATAAAATAATCAAGAAAAAAAATTAAAGACAGAAAGAACAAGGACTAAGTTGGAAAAAAACAAAACATGATAAATTGAAATTGAAGTACTAAACCGGATACAAATAAAATTGTATTAAAAGGTCAAAAAATAAAATCAAAAAATCAAAAAAATTAAAATTAAAATAAAAAATAAAAAGGGTTAAGTTGTATTTTCTAGAAACAGAGAGAGGAAAAAACAAAGGCTTATTAGTAATAAATTGTCACACATCTACCAACACGCCTTCCATTAACCCAAAAGAACACAATGACCCTTCTAATGATTTAAGAGAAGTGCAGGATTGGCTGCTATGAGATACCATGATTAACTCTCACGGACTTACAACTTTTTTATTTTTAAAATTAATTAATGAACTTGAATAAAACCAAACTACCTCTAAATATAAAATTAACAAAAAAAATATAGTAAAAGACCAAAAGACCCATGTTTTATTTTTGTAGGTTCAAAATGCAAAGTTTTCTTTTTAATGTATTTTAAAAGTTGAAAAGATTTAAGCACCTTTGCCTAATAGCTTTAAAAATTTAATCTAAATAGTAATAAAATTATTTTACTGTTCAAAATAAAACGGAAAAGTCGATGTCAACCTCATGACAAATTATAAATGAAGAAGACTGAAACTCTCCTACCCATAGCCTCTTTTTAAAAAATGTTTTTTTCATTGAGGGTTATAATAGTCATAGCATATAATAAAGGTGTATCTAGAGTCTTTGTTAATAATTCAACACCCAGCAGGCTATACAGAAGACGCTTTTGGCCTGTTGATCATACACATTTCTCAAAATTTTCTTTGAGCGTTTATGAAGGATCATCGAAACATCTATTGTACAAGATAACAAGACCCTTCAGGAACAATTAAATTCACTTATCATTAGAAAATTTAGAAGCAATACTATTGTACGCCATGTCAACTTCCTCCTCTGTCATTTCAATTGTTTCATCGCTGTCATACTCTGCTGCATCATCACCAGTGACGGCGTTTGTCCTTTGACTAATCCCACTTTCATCACTCTTCAACCTTCGTTTCTTACTCTTTGAACCATCTAAACTGCTAAGTTCTGCTTCATAGATTTCTTTACATGCCTTGGCCTTCCTGCAGAGATCTTCCTTTGAAAGAGAAGATGAAGCATTTCCACCATCTACAAGCTTTACCATCTCCTCAACTGCTTGAGGGACAACATTCCACTGATCTGTTATTTTCCGGACATCCTAAGCAGACAATAGTGACAAATTTTAGAGCGGTATTTATAAATGTAAGCCAAACTAGAATCGATAGATGCTGGTAACATTAATACCTCTTGGCAATATCATAAAAAAATTTAAGTTTTTTTCTTTTTTATATTATTTTAATGCGTTCATGTAAAAATAATTTTAAAAAAATTAAAAATATATTATTTTAATACATTTACCGATTTGAATAGAACCATCTCATGGCTGGAGAGTCAAGAGGAAAAGGTTTAATTGGGAAAGAGAATAGTTGATATAGTTGGAAAAAAAAAAAAACTTTAAATAGATTTCACTCCCAACTAGTACAAGGATTGAACTGATGATGAATTTCTGAAGGGAAATCCACTATCAGTTCTGGAGAGCACAGTTGTCCTGGAGAAAGAGTGATGAAATCACGATCCTGGTGCGCAGAGCAGGACAAATGACCTGCCCCCTTCCCTTGGGTCTAGAATGGAAGTGCAATATAACCAAAATCTACAAAGGGTAACAGTGCTAGCAATGCAACGCAATGCTAGCATTCAACATAACTGAAAAACATTTATAAGTAAATCATCCAAAAAAGTATAGAAAGAGTAAATGATCTGCCAAAGCAAGGTGGTTTAAGCAAACTGTCTACGGAAAAAAATTACAACTATTTAGAGGACCGCATTTAAAAATCACAATGAACTGAAAAGCCAAGTGCATTTTTCTACGAGCAAAAGCAAAAACATCAGCATTACTAATTAATCAATTTATAGGATTTGCCTTAAAATATCTTCACTCACCACGAGAGCAGCCAGTATTTTCAATGGAAGGTGATGTGAATTAAATCAGAATAAAATTTACTGTGGATTTGAATAGTGTCATTGTCTGTGAGAAGATTATACCTGATTTTGTTCAAGGAAATCTATGGCATCTTGTAAGCAAATTACGATGCCTTCTGCAGCTACTTGTTTAATCTCACTTGGCTCTGGCTGTTGAAAAGGAAAACTAAAATCAGGTTCCTAGAATATATTCTGCACAACTTGCACACAAATAGCTAGAAACGCAGCAGGGTTAGGCATGTTTTGACCAGCTTAAAATAATGATGAGTGAAACACAAAGCTACCTTCATATTCATATGTGACACATCTGCTCTAAACAGATTTCATTTTTTCCCACATTCAAGAAAACTCCTGGTGAACCAAGAAAAGCTTTTGCCAGATCAAGTTGTTAGATGTCACTTACCTTTTCCTCTTGACTCTCCAGCCATGAGATGGTTCTATTCAAATCGTCAATAACCCACTCCTTCACTTTAGAAGGAGAGAAGCACTCTTTAGTGGGATTAGATGCTCTAACCTGAGAAACATGTGTCACAACGAACAACTAAATACTGGTGGCAGATGTAAGAATTGTTGAAAAAGAACTAAAATGTCACGTATATACAAAATTTCTCTATCATACTGGAATGGTTGTAATGCAAGGAAGGCTTGTTGCAATTCCCTCATCAGAACACTAGCATACTACACTAACCTTGTAGGATGCAGAGGCAGTTGGCTTTGAATGCAACCCACTTTTGACCTGTTTCTCAGATTTTCTAGGTGGGGATGCCTTTTGATCTGAATTGCAAGCAATCTTTGTGTTCAGACTAAATGAAGGGAAAGGGGGGGAGACTCCCAAAACATAATGTGGAGAAAATATCAAATACATAGCGAGTGTTTGTTTCTGTGGTTTGCTTCAGCTTTTGAAGCAAACCACAAAAACAAAACGTTTGGTAAAATATAAAAAGTTGTTAACTGTGTGTGGGACCTACTATAATTTACGTTTGCGACCTACTATAATTTACGTTTCAAACACAGGTTACCTGAAAGCAGCATCAATCAGCTTCGTATTATCCTTTGTCAGAATCATGACAAGAATGCATAGACAAGTTATTTGTTCAATATGCTAAAAGCATTCAAGATGTGTAATACTGAGAAATAAGACTTAAAAGAAAGTTTATCCCTTGACAAAAATATTTGGAAAAAGGATAGAGATTACATTACCACTGCCTCTTTCGTGAGAAGTATTGGATATCCGCCAAGGTTTCCCAGCATGCATAAGATAACTATCAATCTCAACTAGCTTCTTTTGGCTGTAACACTCTAGTATCCATTCCTGTGGCAAACATACAGCAAACAAAGCATTGCATCAAATTATTGCTAAGAACGAATAAACAAGGTATGGAATGGAATATAAAAATGAAAAGGCTGCTGATTCAGACACCACAAACGCATATACTAGATGCAGCAACAACCTTCTTAACAATGGTTCCACAATCCGTCTCAACTCGTCGGAACTTTGGAGTATTTGAATATGCACAAACCAAGAGAGTGCAATCTGAGGTCCAGTCTGGTCGATACTCCGCTCCCATTTCTAAAGCCTGGGACCGCAATGTAGCACGCTCAGGGTTAACAAACCCGGACAATACAAACACCACACCATCCTGCCAAATCAAAGCATACATTATAATCATTATTAATAAAAAGAAGTCAAATGAAACACAAAAGTCACATCATTAAACCCATCAATGAAGCCATGAGCAATACCAGAAGTGTAGATTGTTCATCTTCAGCAGAAGTTGCTGCTGCCTTCTTCCCATGAGATTTATTCTCATTGTCTTTAGAACTCATCCATGAAGGAAGATTTCGCTTTTTACTACTACCCCCTTCACCACTTCTCTTTGAATCCGACATGATTCAAATTAAAATAATAATGATCTCTCCCGTCTCCTTCCGCTGCACAAAAATCTTCAATTTCTCCGAAGCATGTATATATGTTTTTTGCTATCAAAATCAGAATCTAACTGGTATTGTAAACATGTACTTGCATGCTCAATTTGGACAAAAATAAGCACAACCAAATCACAAACTCCAGTAATTAAATCTCCTTGGCAACTAATGGACAGATAAAGAAAACAAAACTAGTGATTTTGGAGAGTTAAAGACAAAAAAAAGGAATAATCGAACTTACAGGGCGAGATAAGAAACTATCTTTTCTTCCTCCTTAGTCTTTCCTGTGTCCGCCAGGCCCCGCAAAGAATTTGGGGGTCTTAACTTTTAGGTGTTTTTTATTTTTTTTCTCGTGTCACTCCTACGCAAGGAATATTTTCAATACAAATATTAAGTATCTGGTGCATTTAACAGCGAAGTGGACGTGCCGGAGTGGTTATCGGGCATGACTAGAAATCATGTGGGCTTTGCCCGCGCAGGTTCGAATCCTGCCGTCCACGCTGAATTTAATTTTTAAGTTAACTTTGAAAAAATTGTCTAAAACAAAGGGGCTCCACTCTCCATTGGCGTAAACACGCAAACCATCCCGCTCTGTCTTTTCGAATCCAACGACTAAAACTAGCCCACCCACATTCCACTCTGTCTTCCACTGTCTCTGCCTTTTTTTAAAAAAAAAAAAACGATGAACTTGGAGGATCCTCTGCAGAGATACAGCGGATTGTCTATCTTGCACGGATCGTTAGGTTCTCTTTCGAAGCCTCCTTGTGACTCCGATCCTCATCAAGATGATGATCTTCTCTCCGCTCACAATTTCCTCAAATCCCTGGTACTTCCCCCACTCTTTC
>NW_011501246.1:5348-11323 GCF_000495115.2 Populus euphratica | reverse complement strand
ACTCTTTCCTTTTGTTTTAGGGAGTATTCTTCACTTATTCGGAATATTCACTTCAATTTTTCATTTTCTTATACAGAATTTCCTCTATTTTTATAATTTTTTTTTCTTTGTCTACTCGTCTAGGTTTGAAGTGAAAGCGCCTGGCTAACATTTTTCTTCAATTTTAGCCTAACGAGATGCGGCGTTTTTCCTTACTATCAGCTTTTGTTTTTTCAGAAAGGATTTCTAGGCTCAGATTATAGGGTTTTATTTGTGGAATTTGAGTGTGTTTACTGCTGATTTCCTTTTATTTTTTCCTGAGAAATTGTAGCATTTGTTCCCATCTGTTGTAATTTTGTGAACTTTGTGCTCAGTTTAGGCTTCTAAGAAATTTCAAGTTTTGATTTTCTTTATTTAATGTTTGTTTATTATAAACTTGGATTTTCGAATTCACTAACTTTTTGATAACGTGTTTAATTTACAGCCTGTCAAAAATTCTGATAAACTTATAGAGCAGGCGAAAAGTATTTTAGATGCTACTTCAGGACTTGTCAATGCGGACTTGGCAAATGATGCAATGCCTGAAGATAAAATTGAAGTTGTTGTTGAAAAGGCCGCGGAAAGTCCCCGGGCACGAAGACCGGGTTTAGGGCGTAAGCGTGCTCGGTTTTCTTTGATTCATAATTCAAGGTAAAGCCAGTGTACATCTCCAAGAAAATAGAGTGATAGAAGTAAAAGGAGGTTATTGTTTTATAAAGAATAATATAAATAATATATTGGATCTCAAAGCTTGTCCTTTGACATAGCGGAGTCTTGTATTTGATGACGAGTCAAATCCCACTTCTTTTATTTTATTTTCTAATTATAATTAAACTTAATTAATAATAAGTGGACTTCTATAAACTTCGAACCTAAAACTTAAACTTGAGAGAGTGTTTTAGAATATAATAACATAAATCATATTTCGAGGCCTAACCTGAAAGCTTATAGATTAAAATGGTTATTTGATATAGCTGGTGTTTAATTTACATTGAAGGTGGTTTTATTGAGTACTAAATATAATTATTATAATTGTCATGTCTTGATTTGCAGTCAACCTAGTGTTATTTTGGAACCAACTTTGGATATGGATAACCTGAAAGACCCAGAGCAATTCTTCTTGGCTTTTGAAAGACTTGAAGGTCACTTGCACATTGATTGATTGATTGTTGTTGTTGTTGTTGTTAAGTTTTTTGTATTGAAAGAGTAGCTTATTATGTGATGATTGCCGTCCAGATGCTAAAAAAGAAATGGCAAAACAGACAGGTCGTGTTTCAATTGGTTCCAATCAATCCAGTATGGCAATGGCTCCACGGCCTCGTCGACCTGGAATGCCTGGGTAAGATTAATGTTTATTTCTTGTTTTATATAAATGGCATTATATTACCTAGCCATTTCTGCGTGTGTTTCATCCCTTTTGTTTTTAGCTTGGCCATATCACACAGCATTTTTCTACATTTCAGGAGATCTAGGACAGTTAAATATCAACATCTCTATCCAACCATGTCCTTCCAGGAAACTTCTATAGAAGACATTTTTAGTCCATCTAATCCTGGCTCACAACAAGAAACAGTAAGTCAAGCTGTTGCATTACAACTAATGGAATCAACAAATGTTGCCTTAGAAGAATCAGAACTAGCTGGTGAGTGGCTTCTTGTTCAGGAACAAGGTTGATCAACTCTAAATTGATTCTCTCCTCTTTGCAGCTATTATGTACAATAGAAAATCCGGCATTCTTTTTCCTGGATAAAATGCCTGGTAACATTTGTAATTATTTCCATGTAGTGTCAATGGCCAAGGCTGAGAAAAGGGTAGATAAACTTCTAGATGAGTTGCTTGCCTGTGATTGTGAAGAGCTGGATGGGGATGGGGCAGTCACTTTGTTACAGGACCGCTTGCAGGTCAAGTCACTTGGCATAGAGAAGTTGAACCTCCCTGAACTGCTTTATGTACAAAGGACCAATTTGAACGCATTGGGAGGGAATTTGCCAAAGCCTAGGAATGTGTTATCACATATACATAATTTACCGAGAAGGACTTCAACTCCTATGAAGCAGCAAATTGCAGGAAATTCTACTTCCAGTTTTGGCTCGCCCACTCCACCAAAAAGTCAACTGGCTTTGCTAGCATTATTGAGGAAACACATACTACATTCAAATCCACCAACAAATCCAGTGCTGAATTCTCTAATAATTGAAGAAGATGACACAACAGCTGGTAATAGTAGTCCAACTGAGGTGGCTGTTAAAGCTCTGAATGACAATTTGACAAGTCTTGGTTCAGGTGGTGATGTTCGTCCTAGCAAATCTAGTGCTGAGGTGGAGAATAGCAATGTTGGTGTGGATAATGGAATCATGTATGAATATTCAAGTCAGCTTGGTGGTGATGCGGATGTTCAAACAAATGGGCCAAATGAACTGGAGGACATGGTGAGTTTCCTCTTCACTAGCTTATGCATTGGCATTTGCATTTTCTGAAACTCCTGATCAGAATCTTACCTCGTGAGGTTCTACAATGCAGGTAGAAGATATTCAGCAGAAAGCTGTAGATAAATCTCTGAACAGCAATTTGAGTAGTCTTGGTTCTGGTAGTATTGTTTGTCCTAGCAAAACCAGTGCTGAGGTGGAGAATAGCAACATTGGTGTGGATGATGGGGTCATAGATGAGAATTCAAGTCTGCGTGGTGGTGATGTGGATATTCGAACAAACAGGCAAAATGAACTGGAGGATATGGTGAGTTTCCTCTTCACTGGCTTATGCTTTGCCATTTGCTTTGTCTTGAAACTCTTGATCAGGATCTTACCTCATGAAGTTCTGCATCTGCACAGCCTGATGACACAGCCATGGAGTATTTGAACCCACGGGATCAGTTTGGTATGACAATCTTTCTCTGTTTTCTACAAGAAACACACTGGTCAGATGCAACTTGCAAAATGATAATTGCCTAAAGTGTAAGTTGGTGTTAGTTTATGGCTGAGGCCATAAGATTATTACCTATTATGGGGCCTTTACAGTGGGCGTTGAAGGGGATTTGGAGATAGCCTTTCCTTCAGCATTTTGCATGAAGTGGCTGTTCTCAAAAGTAAACCTGCACCTTGGTGGTTACAGAAAAGCAAAAACATTTAGACGTTGAAACACACTCCACACAAATTAGTGATTTTTATAACTCCATCCTTGGTATACCCCATAAAAAAGGCAGCAACATACAATTTGAGGGCATATGTCACAATTGTATTCTTCCACAGGGCCCCCTAGCAACTCCTTTAAGGTTTATTAGGTCTTATTCTCAATCACTAGTTTATTCAATGGCAATCATGCGTGAATTCTTTTCCATACCTGATACTCCCACCTTTGCCTTTTCTTTTTCTTTTTTTGCTTTTCTTTTGTTTGTGTGGGTTTCATATACTTGAAGTGAGTGAAGACTAAATTCACCATAGCTTTGAACAATCAAAGAGTTCATTATGTTGTAGACTATGGATGTGCAAAGCCATTTTAATTAATGCAAGGCAGATGATTTGCATGTCTGGGTACCAGAACAGAAGGAAGTTTAGACGATGAATGTATTTTGTACTGTGAAGAAAAATGAGAAGTTTACCGAATGAATCATGTTGACTTCAGTTCTCAATCGATTACATAATAAGGAGTTTAAAATTGTAGATATTTATTAAAATTCTGCATGCATTACGATTCTCTGATTTCTCTCTCCTTTTCATTTACATGATTGATTGTTGTGACATTACTATGTCCTTTCCTTTTTTCTATTTCTGTGGCAGAACAATTAAGTGCTGCATTTGTTGAAGACCATGCAATGGATAGTTGTCCTGCAACCCAAGACAGGGACGTAGAACAAACCAAAGCCAGCACCCTGGAACATAATAATGAGGTTTATATTTCTTCTTGTTCATTCTTTCATTGAATTTGCTGCTTTTGCTCACTTGTTATGATTTTGGTGAGTGCCAGTGGTATTTTAATGATCAGGGAAGGGATCATGTTCTTCTGTTGGAAGTTTGTCTTGAAATTTGTTATTATATCCTGTGGAACAGAGGGTGGAGGATCCTCCTGTGGTATCAACAAATAAACTAAACAAAGAAAAATCATGTACAGCCAAAGGACGCAAGAATAGATCACTCTCTAGGAGGCAAAGCCTTGCAGGTGCTCACTGTTGCGTCAAACGTACCATCATCTGGCTCTCTTTCTCTCCTTTTCCTCTCTCAAAGTTATTGTGTTGACAACTTGATACATATTGTTTCCATAGCTTCTGGTACATCATGGGAAACAGGAGTAAGGCGAAGCACCAGGATTAAATCAAGACCTTTGGAGTATTGGAAGGGGGAAAGATTTTTATATGGTCGCATTCATGGGAGTAAGTCTCATACCTTGTTCTGTGCATTTCAATATACAAGGAATTTGTTTTGTCATGATACTGTGTTGCATATAGTCGGACTGTGTTGAAATCTTTTATTGCTAATATGTTTAACAAATTGGTTCTCAAATTTTTCCTATGTTTGTTTGATGGAATGTTTTTTGTGTTGCCTCTCCATTTTTACGACTCTAATGTATGAAGAAGCATCACTTGTCTTTGATATTTAAATTCAAGGGAAACTCTTAAGCCAAGCTCGCTATCCTAAAATAAATTGATAATTCAATAATTTTATTTAATTTTACATTCTGCCGAGTGAGACATTTTTTTCAAAGGGATAATAAGCATATTGTTTATGATTATGAAATTTTCTTTTAGCAGAGCAGAATAACTGATTTATGGAGTTGTAATTATCTTTGAAGACTCCTTGCTTTTTGAAATAGAAAGTTGCAGCTACAAGGGGTGTTAAATAAAAAATGGACAGCAAAACTTTCATTTGATTTCTTCAGAATCCTTTTCATACAAAGCCATGGTGTCTCTTCATTTTATGACTAAAATCATGATTTGTTGATCAATTAAGTTATATCTGTATTGCAGGTTTGGCTACTATAATTGGGATAAAGTACGAGACACCCCAAAATGATAAACGAAAACCTGCTCTCAAGGTGAAGTCTTTTGTCTCTGATGAATACAAGAATTTGGTTAAACTAGCCGCTCTGCATTGAGATAGTTTAATCTGGTATTACGGACTGTAAGGATAACTTCTTTTTAGGGAAAATGCTAGTCAAGGCCATGTTTCTTTGCAATTTTGTCTGTGCAGTTATTGTGTAATTTGTCTTTTGCTTTGAATTAGCTGCTTTCTGGGGGAGTGGGGATTCGTGGCTTTTTTGGAAAGGATATCACACACCCATATTTGCTAGTTAAAGTTGCACAGCATTACGCATGGACTCTTATGGTATAGTCCCCCTCCCACATGACTATATCGTAATATCGTGTTCATTTTTGAAGTCAGCCTTTGCGGGAGGTGTGACGGACCTTAGGCCTCCTCATGCACCGCATTCCACATTCATGATAGGTGTGAGTGAGACCGGTGCTTCTCATTTTTTCACTATGTTAGCATGAACCGGTGGCCTGCATGCTAGAGTCGATACCATTTGTATTAGATAGTTCAAGGAGACATCGATAGCTGGGTCATTACAGCCCAAGAAGCAGATAATATAATTACTGAATAAATAAATCAAGGCCTTCCCCTCTAATTTTGGAAGGTGAAACGATTTCCCTTAGGTCTAACGTCCCACAAAATTGTAGCAGTGCCTCCTTTTTCTTGACACAGATGACAAGTTTTATATTATTATATACTGCCTTAGCTTCTGGAGCCATCAATATTTCTTGACTTTGATTTTGATTTGTATGACTTGGTTTTCTTCTTCCGCTTAAATTGTGGCTGTGGCTCGGCCTTGATCCCGTGAGGATTCAAGGTCCACGATAGAAAATCTTATACAAAGTTGAGAATATATAAGTTTCCATTAATTTGAAATGTTCAAGAGTTACTGTACTTGCACTTCTTTGCTTCTTTATTCTGAAGAGGTCTCGGCAT
>NW_011501246.1:0-5293 GCF_000495115.2 Populus euphratica | reverse complement strand
ATTCCTTGTCAAGAAGATTGTTAAATTAATTTCTGCATGGAATCTCTCTCATTGAACCCTAGTTCAAGAAACTGAAGGACTTGTAGGGTGTTTAGGAGTGCAAGTCGTGTGTTTTTTTTCCAACAATATATCAAAATAATATTTTTTTTTTATTTTATTAGCTATCATGATAGGGATTTGATTAGCTAGAATTCTAAAATTTGAAAGCTGCGGTTTTCTTGCCGCTTATAATTTTGATGATGCCCAAGTAGTCCCTGCCTTGACCACTGACCAGGGTTGCAACCAATATTTTTGGCGGTTCCCCAAGTTTCCACATTGGCAACTTGCATTCATTATTTTGAAGCATTACTGAGATAAACAGGAGGGAAGGAGGAGGAGGAGACACTGTTGTTATCGCGAAAAGTCATGTCGGTTGAATATACGGGAGATTAATTGTTTTTTTTTTATAAAAAAAAAAGGAGGAGGAGGTTTGATCAACGAAGGAATGTTCCACCACAACATTCTAACCATCTTCGAGTTGGGTAAAAAGACATGACTTATTCAAGCATGGAGGAATATTTTTATTATTAATCTCTTGTTAATGAAAGTGATTTTATTGATGCTTTATTTTTTTCTTGTAAAATGTATAATTTGCTTTGTCATTGAAATAAGAATTTAATTGTTAGTAGTTTCTTTGTATTTAATTTATTAATTTAACCATTATAAATAATTACTTGGTTAAGTCACATGAGATATCAAACAATTTATTAATTTAACCATTATACATTATAACGGCAGGGAGGGCCATCTCTTTCTGTATTATACAAGGTTCAGTGGTATGTTTAATGAGTTAAAAAAAAAATAAAGCTAAAGCATAGAAAATTAATTAGAAGCAATATTATTTATTTTAGGGCATATTTTGGTTACTTTTGAAAGTATTTTTTACTTGAAAATATATCTTAATAAAAAAATTTTATTTTAAAAAATTTATTGTTGATATCAAAAAATTTAAAAATTTAAAAAAATAAAAATCAGGAGAACACGTAGCCATTAGACTTTAAAAAAAAAAATGAAAATAGAGGACCGGTTGTTGATTCTTGATTATATTCTGGTGATTACTTCCGAACAACATTCCATTCATTTGTAGTCAAAGTCAAATTGTCAAAGCCTGATGGATGTGGGAATTTAACGTGGAAAATCTGGTTCTCTAAAAATCAGTCAGTCTCCATGAGAACTCTCACATCTCATACGTGCAAGGCTTGAAAGTTGTATCTTTGCAATTTCTATGAAGTAAGCTTTACTAAATTAATATTAGCGTTTAAAGTAGAAGAAGAAGAAAGTAGAAACCACGCGCATATAGTAAATTCGGTCTCTCCTCTTTATTTAAGGTTTGCGGGCTTATGAGGATGTGTGTCAAATAAATGTGTAACTGACATGGTCAAACATTGACATAGTAATAGTATAATGACTAATTGAGACATAAAATCTTTAAATTATATATTCAAGATAAGATTGTTTAGTCATCATGATACAATTGTTATTTTCAAATTATACAGGGATATATTGATTTTATTTTGGCACAATAGAATTACTTAGCTACCCCTAAAATAAAAAAAAAAATAAACTTATATTCAAGACTTTATAGTTTTTTAATTTTTTTTAGCATAATAATCATTTTTAAATACTAAATTTACTCAATTGTCTTTCAGGGCTCTTCCATCCTCTTATCATGGCTTTTTGGTTAATATAAAGATGACCCAAGAACAGTTTTGTGTTATAATAAATATTAAATATTCTCAAAAACAATACTTATTGGCATATGTCAGTCCGTTTAATGACCAAACATTATTTTTTATGACAGCGTTTGAATCATCTGGGCATTCGAACATGCTCTTTAATCAGTCAAACGGCATGCCCCTTCATTATCAAGCGAAGCGGTCAGCTTCCCTGCACATCCTCTATATCGAATATGGTTGGAAACTAACTAGTTAGTTAGAGAGAAGGGGTTTGAACAAAACCCCCAATGAAGTCGCCGATGGTCCCAGTGCAGTTAATTGTTTTTTTAAAAAAAAACTGTGTTTTCCTGAGTAGTAAGTGTTATTATTTATTTTTCTTCAGAAATAGTAAAATTAGGCTAATAAAACATATATAGTTGAAGTCAACAGTCAAGGCAGATGCAATTACGTTTGTCATCATGTCCCAATTTTCCCGATGATTTTAATGCATGAGGGATGACAAGCGAAACACATGGTGGAAAATTGGACCCAAAGTCTACTCTCCTTAGTTTCATACAATAATTGAGCAACTTTTTTAAAAACAAATATATTTTGAAATCAAAAATAAATTTTAAAAATAATTGTTATCGTACTCTACTTAAAAAATAATCCTAAAACGTTTATCTTACTAGTTTATTTGCAGTGGTTGCATGGAAAATTCACACAGCTCAAAGACAAAAACAGAAAACACTTCCTCCTAACATGGATGATGTCTGCATTGGTTCTCTCTGTCGAGAAGAATATAGTTTTTAGCGAAGAATAAACAGTTCTTTATTTATAGACCCCCTAGGCCTTTTCCCCTACCAGCTTGTACTTGGTTTTGTACCCGTGTTTGTTTCATCGAGGGTTTTGATGAAAAAAAAAAATTCAATATTTTAAAGTTAAAAAAATTTAATATTAAATAATAAAATTAAAAAATATATTAAGATATTCAATCAAATAATTATTTGTGTAAATAAAAGATAAAAAAATCACAAATAAAAAGAAACTGAACTACAACATAAATTTTAATTATAAAATAACTCAATAATAAATAATAAAACTAAAAAAATTAAAAAATATATGTATGATCAACATGCGTTAACCCACTAATTTCATGACCATGAGCACATAATTGAGATAATTCTATAAAAAATAAAAAAAATAAAGATCAATTCCTTGAAAAATTAATTATTGAAATATGAAATTGAAAAAAATATATAAAAAAACTTAAAACATATAAAAATCAATTTATGCTAACTTTCGAAACTCATGATTGTGATGATGAGATTAATACTTAACATGGAGAGAGAAATATCTAAAAAACAACAAAGAAAATTTCTCAATAAAAAAAACATCAAAGCATGAAATTTTTTTTAAAAAAATTATTATAATAAAAAAATTAAGAAAATTTTTTTGAGTCAACTAGGATTAATTCATTAACATCTCAACCATGAAAACATGATTAAGATAACCTCATAAAAAAAGAGAGCACAAAGACAAGCTCTAAAAAAATATTGAAAGATGAAATTGATTTTTTTATATGAAAAAAATAAAAAATGATTAAAGTTAACAAAGTTAATCTTTAAAACTCTCAATAGTGGTCACAAGGCCAATGATGACTATGTAAAAGAAAAAAACAACAAATAACAAAGAAAAATTCTTAATAAAGAAATATTGGGATGAAACTGGAAAGAAAAGCAACAAAAAAAATCAAAATTAATCAAGATAAACCCACCAATCCCATGACCATTGGTATAGGATTTGGATAATCTAATAGAAGGGGAAGCAGAAAAAATAAAAAGTATGAAGACTAATTTTATAAAAATCAAATATTAAATAATGAGATTAAAAAAATAATTTATATAAAGAATCTAAAAGTATCAAATTCAATCATGTTAACCTTTAAAACTCATTCTCAATAAAAAAAAATATAAATAGATAAAATCTAAAAAAAATACAATAAAAAATATCCAAAGCAAAATAAATATCAGTAAAAAACATAAAGGTCAAGCTTAACATTAAAAAAATTAAAATCAAAGAATGAGGGATGAAATTGAAAGAAAAAAAATAGTTAGTGGAAGGATTTAAAAATATCAAAAGAATAAGAACTAAATTTGATATAAAAATCAAATAAAGTTTAATGATTATGAATGAAATTAAAAAAAAAACTAATTAAAAAAATAAAAAATAAAGTAAATAGCAGTAAAAAAATAATAACTAAAATAGATATGAAAAATAAATGATAGAACATTCTCATAGTTTCGCCAACTATTTTTTTATTAATATTTTATATATGTAAAAAATCAAATTACTCTTAAACTAGCTCAATTATAACAAAAAGAAATTAGCATAAAAAAACCCTTATAGGGAGCTTTATTTTTGTCTCTTCCTAGGCGGATGAGTAATTTAAATATGTTTAGAAAAAAAATATTTAAAATGCCCTTTAATACAAGTTTTCGTTGTCTTGCAAAGATAATTAAGTCATTTAAGTAAGTTGGGTTTGTATTTAGTTAATTTGTCAATAGCTAATATATCCCTATAAAAGGATCAAATTACTACTCAGTTAGTTAGTTAATATATATTTTTTAAAGGGTTAAAATAAAAATAATATTATTTATTGTTACAGTATTTTTTTATATAATTTATTTTTTTATTTATATATTTAGAAAGACAGGATAAATATCCCAAGATTAAGAAAAACTAGAATACCGGATATTAAAAGTACAAACCTAAATGAGGATGGTTTCTGAAAAATTTTATAGTATTCAAGCTGTAATTAGTAATATCTAGTTATTTATTTTACAGGTCACTTTAAAGAAAAAGACATATATAAAAAGATAAAAAATATAAATTTATGCTTCATAAAAAATAATAGAAATACTTCTATCTAGTATTTCTCTCTTTGGTATCTGTCCTTTTATTTTAAATAAACTTAAAAAAATAACTACCAATATGTTATTAGTTGCAGCTTAATCACCATAAAATTCAGGGGATTTTTCTTTTCATTTTGAATCAGAATGCGGTGCCGTAGAATATAATCTGCTGCCCTTGGCTGGATTTTGAAAATGTTTTCCTAGACTTCAATTATTTTCTTGACTAAAAGAAAGATTAGGCCTTTTATTAATGAAGTCAACTTCAGAACGCATGTGATTTGCAGGTGATTAAGATAGAAAAAAATTAATTAATAGCCATCCCAACACTTGATGCACATTAATTAACTAAGCTAACTAAACCAGAAAAGAAGGGTTTGTGTCTGAAACAATGTTCTGAGAGCTGAAAACGTGTAAGACTGCACTCACAGATGTTGATGAATTTACATGTACCAAAAAGAAAATAAAATAAAAAAATTAAATCTCCAAGTAACATCCTGATTGAACATGGCCAGAGTATTGTTGAGGTGTCTCCATTTTTTTCCACTTGTAATTCTTCAAGTCGAACACGTAAGCCATGTAGGGCTCACGGAATCCCGCAGTACCAATCACCACCAATTTATCCTGCCATGCCGTTACATTAGCAATGTTGGACACGTCGGCAGGAAGATCGGCAACGGGTTGCCA
>NW_011501245.1:47682-50974 GCF_000495115.2 Populus euphratica | reverse complement strand
ACCTTGGTTTTATTCTGAATTTACATTCGAGTCAGGTTTTAAAATTATGATAATAATTATTTTAGTCATTTTAAATTTTAATTATACAATTTTAGAATTAAAACTTTTTTAAAGTGATATTTTAAAAATAAAAATATTATATTTAAAAATATATCTCGAGACCTTCTATTTTAAATATATAAAAATTTATTCCATAAATATTATAAAAACATATTTAATTTTATATATTTATCATTGTAGCGTCACTTACCATTTCGCTCGCCTGAGGTAACTGAGAAAGAAATAATAATAACAAAAAAAAAAAAAAGCAAATGACAAGCATGAAGCATGTGCTCGTCCAAGTCCAAATGAATATTTTTCTTCATGGAAAATGCCCTAGGGCCGCAATAAATAAAAACGATTTAAAGTTAAATTAAATGAATTTTTTTAAAATAATACAATAAAAAATACTGTTTTAACTAAGTAATTGCCTGTTTAGCCAATCCAAATTAAAATATAATGATAAATACTATTTCTAACAGATTTTGAATACTTGAAAAAATATTAAATGATTTTTTTATAATTTTATAAAAAAATTAATATTAAAGATACAAAATAATTTTAATTTTACTTTAAATAAAAAATATGCGCTGCATCCTAAATATCTTTTAAATCTACATAATAAATTAATAATACCAGATCTGGTTAGTGGTGTTGGGCCGGCTTGTATTGGGCTTTGTCACATTTGAAAGGCGAAAAGCTTAACCCTAAAAAACCCTACACCCTAGAATTCTTCTTCCTCTTCCCCTTCCTCATCCTCTCATAAACGGCCGCGCCTCTCTCTCTTAACAGGTGTCTCTCTTGTCTCTCCTTTGCCTTCAGTTTCTTTTTTGTAAGTAACCCAGAATTTGGGTAACCATTTTCTTGTACTTCGCTTGCTTTACCAAGAACATTGTTGGATCTACTGACGAGTTTTAAGCATTGCTTCTTTTTTTTTTAGCTTGTGGATTGCTATTGCCTGCTGGTTAGCTTGCACAAGAGTTATTAAGTGATTTTCTGTTTTGGATTTTCTCCCACCTCCAAATTATTATCCCTTTTCTCTATCATTGTCTTTGTGCTCTCCATCCTGCTGCTTCGATTTGTAGCTTGTTTTGTCCAATAGGAAGCCAGTTAATGGTTAATCTAAGTGACTAAGTGATTTAGTTTTGATATAGCGTGCTTGTAGTTTTTGTTAGTTTAAGCCTTGCTTTCTTAACGTTGTCAGCATGATTCGTTTCACATGTCGTGTCTCTCACTCTGTGACTTGTACTGGCTCAGGTAAGACATGGTTAAGCATAACAATGTTGTGCCCAATGGGCACTTCAAGAAGCACTGGCAAAACTATGTCAAGACATGGTTTAACCAACCAGCCCGAAAGACCCGCAGACGCATAGGTGAGTGGCTTCTGTCTGTTTACATGTAGTTTTTATCTTTTAATCAAATATACCCATCTCTGGTCTGTCTGTTTACATGTAGGGTCCTTTCCTGGAAATAGTTATATTAAGAATATTTATGCCTGTGTTATTTGTAACCATCTTCAGCTCGTCAGAAGAAGGCAGTCAAAATCTTTCCTCGACCTACGGCCGGACCTCTTCGACCCATTGTACATGGCCAGACTTTGAAGTATAATATGAAAGTGAGAGCTGGTAGGGGTTTTTCTCTTGAAGAACTCAAGGTTAGTTGTTTTTTTTTACTATCCTGATTCTTCGTTTATTTTTTCATGTTTCATTATCTTCTAGTCTTCGAAGGGCTTAATTTCCCCCCTGCTATTAATTGCGTTCATCTGCTTAGAGATTTAAGGTTAGGGTATCTGTATTTACTCCGATATAGAGTTGTATTTTTACTTTGCACAGTTTCAAATTTTAACTTAGAAATGTTTCGTATCAACATTTAATAGAGATGGATATGTATGTATGTATCTAGTTTTCATGGCACATTTCTCTGGGAGCATGGATATGTAAAATTACTTTAGGTCTTGCAAGAGTCTTGGGGATGGTTTTCACTTTCTATGTAATTTTTGGATATTTTTGGTTCTACGTGGTAACTGTGGATATGTTTGTTAGTTTTGTATAGTGAATAAACCATTTCTTTTTTCTTCACTAGGCTGCTGGTATTCCAAAGAAACTTGCTCCAACAATTGGAATTGCAGTTGATCACCGTCGCAGGAATCGATCTCTGGAGGGTCTCCAAGCTAATGTTCAGAGGCTGAAAACATACAAGGCCAAATTGGTTGTCTTCCCAAGACGTGCTCGCAAGTTCAAGGTACTTTCTGTGGTATGGCTGAATTATATGATGATCGTCTGGTTTTCTACTTGGAATTCATTTTATACATGCATTCCTTGCAGGCTGGCGATTCTGCTCCTGAGGAACTGGCAACTGCAACCCAAGTACAAGGACAGATTATGCCTATTGTACTGGAGAAGCCATCGGTGGAGCTTGTGAAGGTCACTGAGGAAATGAAGTCATTCAGGGCTTATGACAAGCTCCGTGTGGAGCGCACAAGTGCACGCCATGTTGGTGTCAGGTTGAAGAGGGCTGCAGAAGCCGAGAAGGAAGAGAAGAAGTAGAAGTTTCCTGTGAAGTGGATTTTTGTTGTTTATCGTGTCTTGGAAGTTTCAAGGATTCCTAGTTTGTGGACTTGCTTTCAAATATATTTGAAAACGCTGCTTGCCATTATTATTATTGTTATTTTTTTCCGTGCTCAAGTTCTGATAGTATTGATAACATAGTTGGGCTGCTTGTTTCTGTTCTTAAGGTTGATTAGACGTGTTCATTCCATACTGGACTGGAACTCTAGATTTGTGCATTACTTGTTGAACTGGAAATAATTGCTTTGAGGTTATAGTAATTTCCCAACTTACTCAGGATTTCATTATTTTTATTCATAAATCATTACATATAATTGTTTTTTAAAATAATTAAGGAAAAATTTCACGTCCTCAGCCCAACATTGTACCATCTTTAGAATTTCCCGATCACAACTATGAGCTGATTAATGTTGATTGTATTTCTTCCAGTGTCCGTCCCTTTGTCTCTGGCACCAACCTCCATATGAATAAAATAGTTAAAGCACACATTCCACTGAAGATGAAAAATGTTCCTGCAAAATACTATAAAGGTCACAATAGGCACGAAAAATTCTTCAGTATTTGTGTGTTTTGATGCAGGGAGGAAGATGATTCACCAGCTGAACTCCATTCCAACATGAAATTAAATGTGTATGTCAGAACCCAAGAACTAGCCCAGCTGGTTAAAACCACAAGGCTTCCTGCTG
>NW_011501245.1:35734-47643 GCF_000495115.2 Populus euphratica | reverse complement strand
TCCTGCTGATGCCTTAATATTTACAGGAAATATCTGCAGTGAAAAGTCATGCTCAAGTTCAAGTTATAAATTATCTTCTTACATAATTCTCCTGTTAAAAGTATATATAGATGAAAAGTTGACGCATAATCACATGAGGTAATTACCTCTGCCATTATAACCCAAGGTATTCCTGACATGCCCAAGGCAAAACCACAGCCAAAACCCTGGTTATAAAATCAATCAACAAGCACATTGATGTGTAACTAGCTTGCAAGGAGAATTTTCTCAAAATAAAATCCTGAGTTTTTGGTAGTTTTCCAGGCTAGGGATGATGAAAGTGCAGAAGAAATGAGAAAATCTTGTCAAAAAAGTAGACTTATTTTTCTGGTCAAGGAGCAAAGATGATATATTTTGGCTGGATAAGTTACCATTATGCCAACCACTGTCAAAATTGGGGTGAGCTCTTTCAGATAGTGGAGTTCCTGCTCATTCATAACGACAACAGGATCATTAGCTACACTGTGAAAAGAAATAGAATTACTTGTCCATGCTTGTGGTTAAATTACCTGGAAGCAGAAAGATAACCCTACAAGGAACGAGCATAAGCATGATGCCGTAGCAGAGGCCTGCAACATTGTTGGTAGATTTGGTTACAACCTTGATCATCAGATACATCAAAATAAAAAGAAATTATTGCCCTTGTAAGTTCTTACCATAAGAAGTGTTCGTCTTCCAAATAAATCCATCAAGAGTACAGTTACAATAGATATTGGAATCTGCAGAAAATCACCTACTGTCAGTAAGATATAAACAGAATAATTCCCTTATTCACCTTCAGGAAAATAAAATAATATCAACCCATGTATCTACCTGTAGAAGAGCAAAAACTATAGGTCCAACAGAGGTTGAAACATCTATGGAAAACCAAACAGAAATCATTATTTTTCCTTCCTACTTCATGCATGCATGCTTATACCTTCAATTATAAAGATCTTTCTCATATGCTAGATACTTACTAGCTTTATCAAATATGGTACCAAGATAATACGACACTGCACTATTCCCTCCAAATGTTTGTAGTAATATGAGTCCTTCTCCAACCTAATCCAGTTAATCAATCCAAAGAAATATGTAATGAGGGAGATAATATTTATATACAAAATAGAGAACTCATTCAAGATTCGGCGAACTTACAATAATTGCATAAGCGTATCTCTTCTGGAACAACTCTAGAGTTCTAGCTTCATCTGAGGTGTGTTTCAAAGTTTCTATAGCATCCTATAAGAAGAAAATGTCATCTCTTGTTATGGACCTCAAAAATCATCAGAACTGGAAACTTGATTCAAATTGAGAAAATTTGCACCCAGTTTGTTTCAAGATAGGAAGATGAAAGTTACTCTGATATCAGCTGCTTCTTCAGAAATATCTGATTTCGTTCCCCTAAGACGTTGCAATGTAGCTTCAAACTCTTTTTCACGACCGAGTTTTGCCTGTTAGAGAATTTAGGTCGTGTTTGGGTAGTATTCCAGGATAGAAGAGACAAAAACATGTTTAGTCGATGAGAAAGAGACGAAGCTATAAAATAAACATGTTTTTGAAACAATTTTAGAGTGAATTTTTGCGCTTTCAAAACATGAAGTACGCAGAGATATATCCTTGTTGTCCCCGTCATTTTTCTCTAAGACAGTAACAAAAAACTACCTTAGTCGTCTTCATTTTCACCTCGCAATATATTCACGTCTCCATGCGTTACCACATTAGCAACAATATTATAAATTGGACTCACCAGCCATCTTGGAGACTCTGGAACGAAGAACAAACAAACAGTCTGCACTATGTTTGGAATAGTAGCTGAAAACAAGATCACATTAACTCAATTACTACTCTATCATAAACAAATTAATGTTGTCTTAATCTCAGAAAGAAAGATGATAAAAATTTCATACCAAGTAGAGACAAGGCACGCCAACCTACAATACTTCCAGCGAAAAATGTTACTGCAAAGCCGCAGCATACTAACAACTATATAGATGAAAAAATAAGGTTCCATTAAAAAAGGGGGGGGAAACTCCTTGATTTTTCATTGCATCGAATAATTTAATTTAACCTGAGTAGCCGAAGTAAATCTTCCTCTAAGATTCTTCGGTGTTATTTCTGAAATATATACAGGTACCTGTTACAAAAAACGCAGGCTGCATTATACCTCACAGAGAGATGGTGATCAGACATGAAATGGAAGCTTGTGAAATCAGTACCACATAAGTAAGAATCCCTATGGCGACTCCAACTACGAATCTTCCAATGTCCACACACCAAGCATTCTTTAGACAAGAATTCAAACACTTGTTGGATCCATTAGACAGGTATTACGTGATTAAGATAGAAAGACAGAATTTGACGGGGGGAGAGGAAATAAAAACCTGAGCAGATGCTATTGCTAGCCAGCCTGCCATGCAGACTATTTGGCATATCCACATTGTCTGCTTGACATAAAAATTACAGCAAATTAGAAAATAATTTAGGGCATGATAATATTAACTCTTAACGTTTAAACTGAAAGGGTGAAGTTGTCAAGGAGATTACTCCTCTTCGACCGATGAGATCTGCCATCTTCCCACTTAAGATTGCACCTATCATTCCTCCTATGGTCACTATCGAACCAAAAACTGAGTACTGCAGGTTTTACGAAAAAAACAGAACCCATCAAGCCAAGAAAATGTAGGACGCTGCAAATGTAATACAAGGAAGTAAGAAAATCTTGCTACAAAAAAAGTATAAATTAATTAATTAATTCAAATCAAATAAAAAAATGTAATTAATTTAAATATTCCAGTAAAAGTAATGAATGGTCACATAGAATACCAAAACTAAATATTTATCAATGTTTACAAGCATTTAAGTAACTTTCTTGTTCATCATCAAAAAGATGGGATGAAGGGTTTTTATTTTAAAAATATATAAATATACTCTAAAATTATCTGAAAAAAATTTATTTCTATATTTTTATCTGTGTTACTTATATCCTGAAACACTCACAATTGGGATTGAGATGATTTCAATAAGGAAAGAATGATATGATGTTACTATATATGAACAAAAGTGCTAAATGCACTCTTCACTAGCAAAAAAGAGAGAAAGCTGGTGAATTGGAATAGTTAGTGCTAACTGCAGCAACAGAGAGGCCTAAATCTTCCATGATTCCAGATTCTGCTGGAGATGAATAACCCACCTGACAAGAAATTCCAATAATAATCAATGTATTATTATTATTATTATTAACAAGGAAAATGATATGGTAATGAGCAATACTTTCTCCACATGTTTGACTTTGTAAAAAAAAATTCAATAAATTTTTTAAAATTTTATTATTTAATATTATATTTATTTTTTATTAGGTTGTCTGATTGCAGGTTTGACAAGTTAACCTCATTGGTTATGTTTTTTTTTCTTTTTTATTTAACATTTTTTTCTTTAATATTACATTAATTAGAAATTAGGCTTCATAATTTATTTATTTATTTTTTATTAGGTTATTCCGATTTCATGACCTAAGAATAATGTTTAATAGATTAACACGAATTGATTTGGGTTTTTTTAATTTTTTTAATTGAATTTTTTTTAATTATCATTTAATATTAGATCAGTTAAGAATTGAACTTCACAATCTATTTTAATTTGTTTTCTATAGAGATATCTTGATCTTATGATTAGAATAACAAGTTTTGATATTTTAACCCCAATTAAATCATGTTATTTAATTTATTTTGTTTTCTTTCTAAGGTTATTTCAATCTCATGTCTTTTAACATTATTTTTTTTTTATTGGTTTGTCCATGTCTAATGACTTGAGTTGTGATTTAATAGGTCAATCTAATTGATTAATTTTTTTAATTGACTTTTTTTTCTAATTTAATATTGTATTTAATTGAGAATTAAATTTCATAATTTATTTTAGTTTGGTTTTTATGAGATTATCTCAATCCTATAACCTGAAAATAGTGTTTAATAGGTTAGCTCAAATTGACTTGATTTATTTTTTTATATCATTTGTTTAATTAATTTTTTTACAGATTTTATTGTTCAATATTAAGTTCGATAGGATCAATTGAAAATTAAATTTTATAATTTATTTTAATTGCTCTCTATATGGCTATCTCAATTTTATAATCAAAATTGTGAATTTGAAAAGTTAATCCGAATTAAATAAGTTATTCTTTAAATTTTTTCTATGTAATTATCTCGGTCTCATGATTCAGATCATGAGTTGGGCAAATTATCTTCATTATTTTTTATATTTTTTAATTAATTTTTTTTAAATCTCATCCTTCAATATTTGGCTAATTAGAAATTTAAATTTTTTAACTTGTTTTGATTTTTTTTCATGAGGTTATTTTAGTCTTATAATTTAAATTGCGAGTTTAACAATTATAAAAATTACTAATAATACTAAGCACACACTTATACACAAAAATTTAACCAATCAACATGCTAATATAAAATTTAGATTTCTTAATCAATCACATAAATATTAGTCACAAAAATATCCGTTGAAATTACATTGAAATATCCGTTGAAATTACATTGAAGTACTATAAATATTGATAAATCTCAATTGACAAGAGAGCATAGTTTTAAAATCTAACCCGGCCTAACGGGTTGACTTGGGACCCGGTAGTTTCAAGGTTATCAAGGTTAGAACTGAGTCGGGTAAAAAAAAACAAGAAAAGAAAAAATTTAATGTAACCCAGTTAACCCAGCAAAACTCGGTCAAAAACCAAATTACAATTCATTAACTTTTGTTACACGTAAAACTTAGAATCCAAACTTTAAACCAGGCTGCTTACCAAATCATACCAAATCATGTCTAAAAACTATGCAAGAGAGGCCATTAATTTGGCTTTGGACTGGACTAATATAAATTTGTAGTCATTAGTGACACTTGGCTTGGATTTTTCTTCTACTATTTAATTTTTTTAAAAAAAACGATAACATAATAAAAACATAAATGTTTTAAAAAAAGAAGCTAAATTTAAAGTTCAATTAGCTCTAAGTTTTTGCTAATATTGATCATTGATTATAAACAAAACAGCACGTATGAATCCTGACTTTGCCACTACTATAGACACACACACACTTACAGAACATCCATAGCTGAATGAACCACAGAGAGCAACGAAGGTGCTAAAGACAAGAAGAGGAGTGATGGAGTGATCGCCGGTTGGCTCGCTGCTTTCACCGGTGCTGTTTTCAGCAAGAAGTAGAGGGCTTGTTGCTGATCCCAGCCCTTCTTCTACGCCGTCCCGCTCCATTATTTTGGTTTCTGGGCAACAAAGAAGGGTAGACAAGACAGGCTGCTGAGCTTCAAACGTTGGAAATAAAAAGAGAATATTGCGTTTAGGAAAGCTATAATTGAGAAGTCATTTTCACGTTCAGTCTACTGGAGCTTTATTTTAAATGGATATTAAATTACAAAAATTAAGCCATGTCCATACAGAGTTCAGCTACTTCTTAGTGCTCCTCATATGATATTACGAGTTGCAGAAATTTAAAATTGGTGTGGTGGGGAGGTAGGGCCCCAGGGTTTGATCAAGGTTTGTTTAATACTATTGGTGCACTATCTTTTTTTAAGCTGGTTTGTTTGACGAAGGTTCGATTATATTTTTTTTTAATTTTAAGTTTTTTTATTTTTTATTTTTTTAGATTGTTTTAATAAATAAACACTATGAGAAATTCATGAGATAAATAATTTATGTTGGTTTATTAAAATAAATATTTTATGGTTAGTTATGGGGATAATTGGTTGAATGACTGTTTAATTATTTATATTTAATTTTTTTTAAGAGTATTGATAATGAGAAAATCTTATAATGTTTTCAACATATAAATTTCAGAAGGTGTAATTGTTCATTTTCAAAAAAAATAAAATTTTATGAAGCATCTTTTTATAATATATATAAATTCTTCTATTAGAAACTTATAATTTTTGGATTCTTTGATCTTAATTAATTTAGTTATCCACTTTTATTATTTTTCCGTTCCATCCATGAGAATTGTCAATAATAATAGTAATAATTTTTTTTAAAAAAAAAGTAAACTTGAAATTAAATCCTTATTTATACTAGACTAGTCTTGGATCTAAAATTCTTGGAGAAACAGGATGAAAATTGGAATGAAGATTTCTAAACTAAACAAATATTAGAAAATCTTAGCACCTTATAAAATAATTATGCCAGAGAAACAAAAACACTCCCCGCGTCATTTGATATCTTTATCAGTGCACATAGCTTATTTATTACAATTTAGTAGACATAAGTTATTAACGTTGCTTGTATCTCTTCCAATGAACGTCCTTTAGTCTCTGGCACCATTATCCAAGTGAATAGAAATGCCATGGCAGACATGCTAGCGAAGAAGAAAAATGTTCCTGCCAATAATAATCACAATATATTAATTAATTATTTATATATAAAATGCCATGGCAGACATGCTAGCGAAGAAGAAAAATGTTCCTGCCAATAATAATCACAATATATTAATTAATTAATTAATTATATATATATATATAGTACCCAAGTATAAATGATGGTGCGTATGGAAATTAGAAAGAGAGAGGGAATTAGCGACCTGCTGAGTTCCATTCCAGCATAAAATTAAATGCAAATGTCACAAGCCATGAGCAGGACCAATTGACTAAAGTCACCAAGCTTCCAGCTGAGGCCTTGATGTTTATTGGGAATATCTACAATATTATTCACAATAACCCTTGAGCAATGATACAAATCATTTTCCCATCACTTCGTTTTGTCAAAATATAAATATATAATCTTGTTTGTTTTTCTGTATTAAAAACATTTCTAAAAAAATTGATTTTTTTTTCTTTATTTCAGTTTTTTGTATTTTTGGATCGTTTTAAATTAAAAAAATATGTTATTTTAATATTAAAAGAACACTTCAAAATATAACCGGAACGTAATAACAAACAAGCTCTAACTAGGAGATCAAGCTTAAGAGAATTACACATACCTCTGACATTATAACCCATGGTATTCCTGACATGCCTATTGCAAAAGCATAAGAAAATCCCTGATTGCAGAATTTATCAATAAGCACATTAACTTTATGGAGTGCAATTCTCAAGGAATTTGGCGAGAAACTAACAAGTTCGTTTATTAGATTTAAACATTGTGATTAGCCATTCATTCTTAACTCCATATATTTATATTGATTGTTTGTTTTTTATAGGAGATATTTATTTAGTTTGTTTATGGAGATATTGTTAATTAATAGATAGAATTATACCAGTACTCCAAGAAACACCATCAATGGAGTGAACTCCTTGGCATACTGGTGTTCCTGTTTAACAAAAAAAAAGGAAAAGGAAAAGGAAAAGGAAACCATTATTATTTCCAGAATGCAACTCAAAAACAGCAGATACATGTAAAGAAATATATTTGAATTTATTTGAACCTGTAAGTAGAACGATAACCCCATGATTGACAGACACAGGCATGATGCAATAGAAGAAACCTGAGCCAAGTAGATTTTAATACAGTGTTGGTGCTCGAGTACAGCATCACAAGTCAAAATGAATCCATCGTTGCAGTTCTAACCATAAGAAGAGCTCGTCTTCCAAATGCATCCATCAAGAGCACTCCTAAAACAGCAGCAGGCATCTACGAACAATATTTGCACTAATTAAAAGATATATATAAAAAAAAGGAACCCTGCATTCGTGATTGCAAAGAAGCAAGAGGAATACGGTGTTCATGTGTGAATACCTGTAAGAAGGCTATTGCTGTAGGACCAATGGTAGTTGAGACATCTATGCCAGACAAATAAAAACTATTATTCTGGGATTTCTCTTTGCATTCATTCCTTGTAAGTTAATAATCAATGATCATATGTTCACATATTTTAAGAGAGAGACTTACTAGCTTTAGCAAACACTGTGCTAAGATAAGCTGCAAACACACTGTTCCCTCCCAATTGTTGAAGTAACATTAACCCTACTCCAATCTAAGTTAGTTGAAATTGTGTTTATCAGTCAGCATAATGAAATGAGATGATATTTGATTGAAAGAAAGATGACAGATCGATTAATGAATTAATTTGTAACTCAACTTGTATTGATGTTCCTATGTTAAATTTAAAGACTCGAGAAAAAGAAAAAATAGTAAGAGCAGAAAATAAAGCTGCAAATACAATATTGTTGTTGTTATTGTTGTTTTAATTTCTTATCTCAAGAATGCCGTTTATATTGTTACAATATAATGGCTAACTAGCAATATTAGAAAATTCTAACTAGGAAATAGTTGATTTAACATCAGTTCCTGCTTTACAAGGAAAGTCCAAGTGTGTTTGGTATTGTAATGCGATGCCCATTTAGAATTAAGGTTGAACCTGTTTTTCATCAAAGTTAAAAAAAATTCTGTGTTTTTAGATTATTTTGATGTGCTGATATTAAAAAATATATTTTTAAAAAATATATTATTTTAATGCATTTCCAAACCAAAAACACTTTGAGAAGTAATCTATACCATATTTTCGAACACCCTTATATAATGCTTTTTGCTAGAAAAAAAACATTAAGATAATTTTATATATACACATCAAAACTATTGAAAAACACTTGAAAAAGTGAAATGCACAAAAAAACTAAAGATCCTAAAATCCCCAGTAGAAAAACTCAACTCATGCTAGCACTCTAATCCCAATAGGTCTCAATTGAGGAGAAGAAGAAGAAGAAGAAGAAACTTATCTTAAACTTACCATAACTGGATAAGCATATTTCTTTTGAAACAAGCCTTGAAATCCAGCTTCACCGCGTTGGAAATTTTCTGTAGCATCCTACAACAGATATAGGAATCGCATGTCAGCTCCTTGAGAAATATGAAACGAGTAATGCTGGGATACTAATATTTCTTACTAGCCAATCACGTGACATTTAACATTTAAAATGATCCTAGTCATTAAAATTGATTAATTTTGTATGCTGTATGGGAATATCGACGCTATAGTTGTTGTCTAAAACAAAATAATTTTTTCAATTTCATCCCTCTATTGTACATCATTATATTTCCCTTAACAATGGTTAACAACAATTGTTAACCCGCTCAAATTACTAAAACAAGCCTCAAAATCATGAAGGATATTTCCAGAAAATCAATTCATGTTTAGATGGATTTGGATTTCAAGAGTTTTCTGAATTTTTTTTATTATTGATTTTATGGAATTTGGTTTGGTTAACAACAGTTATTTTCTTTTTTGAAAGATTAATAAGAAAGTGAAGGACAAAAACAGAGGTAGGAAGAACATACGAGGCTAAAAGCCAAGGATCAAACCAAAAAAAAACAAGTAACAAAAGATACTTTAATACAATCTAGATTTTTAAGACAAGAAATATTACTTTGATTTCAATAGCTTCTTGAGAAAAACCGGCGTCCACTCCTCTAAGCCGTCGCAAAGCATCTTCAAACTCTATTTCCTTGCCAATTGATGCCTATAGCAGCAAACACTTAGATTACCTTTATTGTCTCAAAATGGGAATATATATATATATGATCACAAAATGAACTTACTAGCCATCTTGGAGACTCTGGCACGAAGACTAAACCGACAACTTGCATTAAACATGGAATTATAGCTGGGATTCAACAAGATTTAGGCACAAGTAAATTAACAATAATAAAATGCTTAATCATTTTAGAAATAAAACGCCAATAATGAAATAATTAATTAAATCAAATTGCGAAACATTACCTAATAGAGACACGGTGCGCCATGAAAAAAAGTTTCCAAGGAAAAACACTGCTAAGAGGCCAGAACAGTTCATCAACTGCAAACATGAAGAGTTAAGTCATTGAAAAAGAAGGAAATGAAAGAAGGCTTTGATGACCCATTTAGGGATTGCCTGCATTTCAAATTGTTCTTCGATTAAAAAAACATCAAATTAATGTTTCCTTAAGTTTTCTTGGATGGTTTTAATATCAAGAACACAAAAAAAACAAAAAAAAAAAACATTAGTTTAACATGATATTAATTGAAAAACATTCTTTAAAAACACCGTGTACCACAATACCAAACACGTTTTTAATTAACCTTACCTGAAGAGTCACTACAAATCGACCTCTAATATTTTTAGGTGTTATTTCTGCAATATATACAGGTACCTGTAATGAACAATATTCATATAGTTAATTACGAGTTAAATGGAAATGTTAATCAATATGTAATGCAAATTTAAATACAATTACCACATAAGCAATAAGTCCAACTGCGAATCCAATTGATACTCTTCCAATATTGACCCCCCAAACATTCTTTAAACAAGAATTCAATAAATATTGTTAGTGAACCACAGTAATGATACAGAGTATAAAGCAACTGCATGCATAAAACTGTTAGTAAAGCTCATTTGACTAAAATTAAGATTGTACGAAGGTGTTTGTTTCCACGGTAGCTTATGCTTCTGGAAGTGTTTTTTTTGCTTGAAAGACATCAAATTGATGTTTTTTCAAGTGTTTTTGAAAGGTTTTGACGTGTTAAAGAGCATTATTTTAATGGGTTTTCAATTGAAACACTTTGCACTGCTATTGATGTTGTAAAGTTCATGAAACACAATAAGAGGTGGAAGGAGGGGGGCTATACCTTAGCAAATGCTATTCCAAGCCATCCCATGATGCAAAATATCTGGGATAACCACATTGTCTGGTTGAAATGATAAACAACAATTAAATGGAAGAGTTGAGGATTAGCTAATAATCATGAAGGTTTAACAACATTCTTGCTAGACAGATACTTAAGAAGGTTAGTATTCAGAGAAGTACTCGTTTTCGGCCAACAAAATCCGCCATCTTCCCACTTAAAATAGCACCTATCGCAGCTCCTACTGTCATTATTGAACCAAAAAACGAGTACTGCAAAATATAAGGAAACAGAACAAGCCAGGTGAAAAAAGAGAGAGATTAAAGATACATTTGAGGTTGCCATAGAATGCCAATTGCAAATAAAAATAAAACTAACCGCAGCAATAGACATGCCTAAATCTTCCATCATTTCAAATTCTGCAGTCGATGTGTAACCAGCCTGACAAGCAATTTCAATTAGAGTCAATGACTCAATGTAATGGATGATTTCGTTCTCTTCTTTTGCTTTCTTAATCCAATGTTAGATTACAGTGATATCTTCACCTTTCAAGGTTTTTAACATGCCAAAAACCATAAATTTCAACTGTTAGAATCTTATTACTAAAGACAATTGCATTGGTTTTTAATATAATTTGATATTAGTGAGAATCGAAAGTAAATCAATTGAAAAGGGAATGGCCTGGAAATAATATTAATTTTAATCTATAGTCTGGCATGACAAGTCAACTTTTTTTACATAGAAACAGCTTTGTTTTAAAAAAATTATTTATAAAATAAAAAATAATGATTAAATCAACTCATATAAACTCATCTGGTCTAAACCTAGGTCTTGGTTTAAGTCGACCCAGTTGGGATCTTATAACCATACTTTAAAATAAACAAGAAATCTGATCCGAAAAATTATAGGAGTGTACATGTTAGTCTCAAATCAACATATAAAGACTAAATTCATGGGTTCTTTAATTTTAACAAAAACAATTATGAGTTTTATTGATTTAATTAACAAAAACATTAAAAGTATAAGGGTTATTATGAGTGTGTTTGGCATCGTGGTAGTAGTTATTTTTCAAATAACTTTTTATATCGAAATGCATGTCAATGATGTTTTTTTATTTTTTAAAAATTATTTTTAATATCAGTACATCAAAATGATCTAAAACGTATAAACCATATTAAATTTTAACAAAAAATAATAAAAATTTAAATTTTTAAAAATCATAAATTGAACCGCGACCCCAAACGGTCCCTATAACATAATGAAAACAAAGTGAGGACTCGATCA
>NW_011501245.1:0-29593 GCF_000495115.2 Populus euphratica | reverse complement strand
TTCATAAAATTAAAACCAAGTCTAGATCAGATCTTGAATGATGAATTTGACGAAAAACCTGCAGACCAGATATAACCATGCTACTGCACTGCATGACTAAAATTAGCTCTGTTCCTCACACAATGAAAGAACGAATACTGAAGTTTTATAGCATGCAAAAAAAATAGATGGAATGGGGAAGACATACAAGATACACAAAAGCAATAATTTCCTGTCATCCAAATTGTCTGAATTGGTTCTCATCACTTCCGATGGACGAAGTAAAGTTATAACTTGAGCTGATACTGCAAATTTCCAAATTGGAGGTAGCGATGTATGCTTCAAGAGACGAGGGAACAGGCATGTTGGTTTCCAACATATTCACAATCTGATCAAATGGTGGCCTAGCATGTAACACTGGATGAGCACAAGTAAGAGCAATGTGCACATACTGCTCCATCACCTCCGGTGATCCCATTTCAGGCAGGTTTTCTTCAATAATATCCAATCCTCTCCCTTCCCTTGCTAGTGACCACGCCCAGTCTGTCAACAGAGAAACATTTCCTTCATTGATTTCATAAGCCTTTTTTCCACTCAGAAGCTCAACAAGCACAACACCAAAGCTGAAGGCATCGCTTCTTTCGGTTAACTGCCCATACAAGGCATACTCCGGGGCAACATAACCGAGAGTCCCGGCAACCCCGGTGCTAAAATGTGTCATTCCCTGTGAATTGAACCTTGCAAGGCCAAAATCTGCAACTTTAGGCTCAAAATTGTCATCCAAAAGTATATTACTAGCTTTAATATCCCTATGGATTACTGCTGGATGCACCCCATAGTGTAAATAAGCCAACCCCCTTGCGGTTCCAAGGGCGATCTTTTGACGAATCGGCCAGCTAAGTTTTGTTTTTCCTGATTCGAAAAGATGGTTGTAGAGACTTCCATTACGCATCAAATCGCACACGATGATCCTTTGGGGAGCTTCTGGAGGAACTGCTGTGGTGCAGTAGCCTCTTATAGAAACAAGATTGACATGCCTTACACTGGCTATGATTTCCACTTCATGTGCAAAAGTTGCAGCACCGCTAGCAGAACAGTTCTTGAACCTCTTGAAGGCGACTTCAGACCCATCTGATAACATCCCTTTGTAAACATTCCCATAACCCCCCCCTCCAATAATATTATGTGTAGAGAAATTCACTGTTGCCTTTCTAATTTCCTCAATTCTGAATTTGACCAAATTAGTGCCTCTACTATGCAATCCAAACCCAAGATCCAAACTAAGCTCGCCATCCTCAGGACTAACCTTTTCCTTCTCACTTCTCCCGTGTCGCGTCCGGCGTAACCAAACTGCGATGAAGCCTCCCACGACTCCAAACATGGAACCCACAACAATGCCAGCAATTACAGCACTGTGATACCTGTAGGCGGTGGACTTCATTGAATACTTCAGCCCGAACAAGCATTCTGCAGTTCCGGGATCAGTCGGTCCAAACTGATTAATAACTGCAGCTGTATACATGAACAAATAACCTGGACAATCTGAGGCATTCTCAGGTCGAGGACCATGAAGATACTGATTCCCAAGACTTAACAATTTCTTGGTACAATAATTACAAACAAGGTCATCATCCAGGGATTGTTTACAATAAAGCTTCATCTCTTGCAACTTAGACGTGGGAAATTTGCTCTCAAACTGAGCCAGAGATGTAATATTCATGCAGCCCTTTGATATCCATTCAGCTTGATAACCACAACCAGACTGGATATCAAGACCAGCTGAAACCTCGTGAATCAACTCCCTGTACGATTGCCAACATGCCTGAAATGTATCAGCAGGAGGAACAAAGTATCTGTTGGTTCGAAGATATACTGACCGAATGAAACGAATTCCATCATGAACGAACTGGCATTGTTTAGGCACAGCGATAAATGAACGTTTTGGATGAGCTGCGCTGACTAGCTCACGAATGACGTTGATATTTAATGGGCAAGAGTCTTCAACAAGGTTTCTGTGTGAGATTTCAAGACAATCAGCACTTCGAAAACAGAAATCCGAAAGGGTTAAGAGTAGGACTAATAGAAAAAACTTGAACTGAAAGAGGAACATCTCTGAGTTATGGTTTCACAAGACTTGAAAACCATGATTCCACCCTCAACTTTCATGGGAATTGATAATCATAACATTATATTTATCATTGTCTCAGCTTCATATATTATTGGCCTTTTCGGGCAATCAGTGGATGGGCGGCAAGAGTTGGAATGAGTCTTAACTTTCAGGAGAGGAGGAGTAGTTCATTTGTCTATGCTGATATTGATTCCTTAACAACTACGTACATTCGTAGAGCCTATGTGACTTCATAGGATATGTATTAAATTTAACGTTTGGTTTTTAACACATAGTTATCGACATGGAATCGTTTGAAAATCATGAAATGAAATATTTGAATCAGTCACGTCGATCTTTCAAGAGGGACAGCCTTAATTAATTTATTTGCTGCCATGCAATCAAACAATTCACATAAGTTAAAGGATATCTAGGCCCTTCTTGTGAAGTTAAGTAGCTGATGCTTTGAACTACTGTGCTTCAATAAAAACAAAGCAAGGTGCTATAAAACCGAATGGCGCAGAAGCTGCAGCATCTTCGATTTGCCTTACTGGGCACTGAAATCATACTTGAAATCCCTGAACTCATGCCACCTGCTCTGGACATGACTATTTTTTAAAAAGCGAGAACAGAGACAGCCTGATAATAAATATTCATTGGATTCCCTTTCCTTTCATGTCCCATATGGCCCATATCTACCCGTTCTGGTTAACTTATTCGTCTCTCTCTCTCTCTCTCCAATCCCTTATAAGCTAGATGTGTTGTCGTGTTGTATGCTATGACTGGTGGCCAGTCTACATTAAACCCAAACGTCTCCCCGTTTATGTACATGGTAAAAGTAGACCGAATGGGCCGTGCCATATCCGACTCTGATTTCACAAGACGAAGCTGCTCACATGAACTACCGGAATAAGATATGCTCCTAACGGCTAACAGGGAAGATACTCATAACGATGATCCTTTGGAATATGCCGGTTGCCAGTTTTCTCTCGAGAATTGTGCCCAGATTTTTACTGCAAGATGCCCAGCGAAGCAGCTAGAAGCTAGGTTTGCATCACGAACCAATGCCCTCCTCGCAAGTCACGAGTCCCTTGAAACTCAAGGCAGATGGCAACAACCCCGATGTGGTTTAGATGGGGTAAAATGCGACAAGTCACCTTGAATTATGGATCCAATCACAAACTATCATTTAATAAATTATTTAGTGCGGTTTGTTTTGCATAAAATGTTTCATAGGTACAAAATAACTTACACGTAGTTCGTGTAATATTTTTCAATACCGGTAATGGTGAGATGATAATGATTGCAGTGTCAAGATGGTCATGTTGATAGTGAAAAAAATAATGATGGTAATAAAAAAGATAAAAATAATAGTGGTAAAAAGAAAAATGGCAGCAAGATATTTGCAGCAACGAAGGAGGAGGAGCTAGTGATGAAAGATAAGGTGTTGGTAGTTGGGGTTAGTTGGAGATGATGTATGATATAGTTATAGATAATATTGTAAGTGAATTGTTATTTGTAAAATATTTTATAGAATTTTATGGGTTTAAAATATTTTATATTTATCAGTTTTTTTGTAAAATATTTTCTAAAAACAAACGCTGAAAAATCTAAAAATATTTTATATTATATGCATAACAAACAGTCCATTAGTGTAACCTAGTTTGTATGCTTACATGGCACCACTTTTTTTTTTTTCAATGTAAAAAACAATATTTAGGTCTTAGTGAATTCTTTGATGCTATTATTAAACTAAAAAATAAGGTTATTTTGAATTCTTTTCAATCAAGATAAATTTTTTTATTAATGTATTTTTTGTTTATTTATCGAAAGCTAAGTTTTTAATTAGAATTATTATCTCTGTTAAGAAAATAAATATTTTTTAATTATCAAAGTAATTGTTTTTAAAAAATTACTTATAATTTGTTATAGGAAGACACAATTATATATATATATATAGAAGGCCAGAGTATAAAAACACAAAGAAACCAAGTCCACAGTAAAAAAAATGACGTGAAAAAAGTCACCTTGATCCACATCCTTTCCTTTGGCTTCGTTTTCAATTCCTCTTTTTTTCTTCGAAATTGATTTTAACTAGTGGAAGAATCTAATTAGTTTTAATTTTTTTTAGTAAAAAATTTTGAAAATCATTTATTCATGGATTAATTCTACTATCATCAATAGCTTTAAGAGATTTGTTACTTTTGTTTTTTATTATCGATGTTTTAAAATTTAATAATTAAATTGATTTGAGAATACTTTATATATATAGAGAGAGACGTCAAATTTGATCAAAATCTCAACTATTGAATTTGTTACGGGTCAACAACGGGTTTGAATTTGTTATAAAACCTCAATGTTTTAAAAAAAATTTATTCAATTTGATTTTTATTTTTAAAATTTTTATTTTTTGAATTTAATTAGTCTTTCATTATTTTCTTTCATTTATTTTTTATATTAAATTAAATTTTTATTATTTTGATTATATTTTGTATTGTTTTTTTGATCTTTGACGATTAAAAAATTTGCTTCATGATTTCTTGTATTTAATTTCTATAAAGTAATTTTAGTTTCATGATCCAAGTTATAAATTTTAAAAACTAACATAATTTAACTTTGATTTTTTAGGTTTTTTTTTTAAATATTATTTAATATTAAGTTATTTGACTTTGAGCTTCATGATCGCTTTCTCTCTTCTTCTTTTTTATAGAGTTATCTTGATTTTATATCATGAGTCATGGTTTAATCAAATTAACTCAGGTTGCCTCAAGGTTGTTTTAATTTATTTTAAATTAATTTTTTTTAGTTTTATCTTTTATCATTTTGCTTACTTGAAGGTCAACCTTCATTGTTTCATTCAATTTTTCTCGTATGAGATTATTTTTAATCTCATGATAAGACTATAAATTTAATATATTAATTCAAATAAGGTTTTTTTAAATTGATTTTTTTTTGTTTGTCCTTCAATATTCTTTATTAATAATTATATTTTATTTTATTTTTATTTTTCACATTATAAAATTGTCATGTTCTCATGCAATTTTTGTATTGTTATTTAAGATCATTATAATTTTTTAATAATATTTTTATTTTGTTATCAATTATATTTTCATTCAGATCAAGACTGGCAGTGCAACGCGAACCACCTGCCTAGCATGAATTGTCGTCGACTATGTTAATGTGCATGGCTTTCTTGATATGTGACTCCATCAGCCATGATTACTACTTAAAAAATGTAGGAGCATCGACCGGCATGGTAGGGACCATCCCTGACTCCGATTTCACTGAACATACATACCTAACATGAACATTAATGGAGTTCTTCGAGTTCCTGTTTCAACTGCATGACAAGCCTCTAAATTCATGCAAACCTAAACGTATTTATCACATAAATAAGATTAAGTTCAAGAAGAAGTCTAAACGTATGACCATAAATTTTTACTTGATTACTGCGCTCAGCAAGTCTTGTTCTTATAAAACCCGCCGGATAATTCCCGTTGAGGTAGAGAGCGTGGCTAAAATTTAGCCGGATTATCCTAAGAACAAGCTGGTGTTTTTTTTTTTTTTTTCAATTTTTATCTCCTGTTATAATATAATGCACAGGCCAAGATGTGTCGAGGATATGGTGGAAGAAAATGATTAATTATAGAAGAAACGACAGTCAGATTATTGAACTCCGGGCAAGGCACGAAATTAAACAATTACTCCATGCATAAATTCCTTGATTCTGCCGTTTTTTAGTGTAATCTTCTCTTGTTGTGCTCTTCCTGTTTCCCATGAGACAAGAGAACATTCTTCATGTATTTTCTCTTTCAGAGATATAAAAATAACATTAGGCTTTGTTTATTGTAATTTATGTGTGTTTGGTGTTGTGGTAAAATGTATTTTTTAAAAATATTTTTTTAGATTTTATACAATATATTAAAATCATCAAAAAAATGAAAACAAAATTAATTTTGATATTTTTTAAGACAAATTATAATTTTAGAATATATTTTAAAACACGAAAACAAACTATTAATGTGGTCATTATTTCCCTTATAATAAGTTTTTTGGTTGTCAAATTGGCTTGTCATTGCACATTTCAATTTATAGAATCGTTGAAGTCTATAGTGTTTTTTTTTAAATTAAAAAAATACATTTTTTAATAATATTCTATATAATTTAAAATACAAGTGAGGTTTCACTACAATATAAAATTAAAAAAAAGGATATTTTATTAATGTGACTTGCTCATCTTATTAATAATTTATAATATATAGGAAAATACATAAGCAAATATAAAAGACAAATCAAAATTGTGAAATTCACAACCAAATTGATTTATTTGAAACAGACTTTGAGCTATTAAATTGTGAAATATTAGGTATCTAACAAAATAAGTTCTAGTTTACTTAGATTCTAACTTGGAAATTAGAATTGAATCTCTCTTGTTGATGTACTTGAAATCCTTTTTTTTAATTCAATGATAAATAATTTTTTTTTTTAGCATAATTTACTTATCAATCAAGACAAATTTTTTTCTTGACAATATTAAAGAGCATGCTCTGCACATCTATTTAGTTTGCTTTATATATATAACTTTGTGATTCAAAATCAGATAATAATAAAAAAGAACAAATTTCTTCAATAGCTGAAACGATTTTTTAAAATTGTATAATTGAAAATGATATTTTATAATTTCAATGAAGAAAATAAATAAATAAATAATATTCAATTAAAATTCAAAAGAATAATTCTAATCTTGTGTTTTTTTTTCAAATCACCTTCTAAAAACCTCTGAAATTCAGCATTAAATTTATAGAATCTATTAACTCAATGCACCAAATTAAATAAAACCAATATTATTACTCCAATAAAAAGTAAAATGTGGGCCCAAACATGAAAGAAGGAGCCCACATGGACCCAACATTTGAATATTAGCAATTTTACCAACCAACGAACACTCCATGTCCCTCTCCCTGTCTGTGCCTGTGCCTGTGGGATTTAAGGCTGAGAGCAGAAGTCGCTGAAGAGCTTCCAACATTTGTCAGCAATGCAGTAGACCAAACCAGCGACTCTTATGGGACAGAGAGACCCCTGTAAGAAAGAGAGAGACTTTTTTCTTTTCACCTTTTTTTCAAGTACGAACAAATAGAGAGTAATGGGGCTTTGCGATATATAGTTCTTTACAGGGCCTGGATAAATTTTAGTCAGCTATCAAAAGTACTAAACAACAGGAAGGTTTTAATGTTGTAGTAACCACTGTTTTGTTTTGGTATCCTTTTGGTCTCGTTGTCATTTTTTCCTCTGTGTGGGTGTGAGAAAGAGAGAGAGAGTGGTGTGTGTTTGTTGGCTGGTCATGGAAGCTGTTGGAGGACATAATAAAGCTGCTCATAGTAGTACTTTTCCCTGGTACGGGTGTGTTCCTCTCCATGCTCTCTCATTTGGGTGTGTTTTTCTTTCATCTTCCTCAATCTTTTTCATATAAATCTTATGTTTTGTCATGATGGTGATTTCTGTTTATTGATTTTTCTACTCAATGGGTTCTTTGGATTTTGTTTACATGTATGTCACTTGGGGTTCTCTTAATTTTTTTTTGTAAGTTTTGGATTTTTTTTTTCCATACATGGATAATTGCTAATTTGTTAATTTGTTAATTTTTGCTAATTTGTGTGAATGTGTTTCAACGCTTTGTTCTTTGTTGGAGGTTCTTTCAGATGGTGTTTCATGAGGAGGTTCTTTCAGATTGTGTTTCATTAGGAGCAGATTGGTTTTTTAAGCATCTGTTGATTTGTGAATTTGGTTTGTGCCTTATATTTTGTCAGTTGATATTTGAAGATGCTGATGGGTTTTAATGATTTTCTTCAGAGAATATTTGAAGATTTTGATGTCATTTTGCATATATAGTACTTGCACTTGTGAATGTTATTATGTCTGGTGTTTGCTCTTCCCTTTACAAGTCCTTGGTAAGATTTTTAAAGGCATTTTTATTCAAAAGCATAATATTTCAATATGGCCATTACTTGTGCGAATCCCATTCATGTTGTTTTCTTATGTATCCTGTGGAACAGATGATTGTATTGGACATTTTATCTTTCATGTTATGAAAAAAATTGGACTTTTTTGTGAAATGTATCTCTATCTACCCTGATTCGCCTTGTTTAAGCTGAAATTCCTTCTTTCTCTCACACTCACTCAATCAACCGTAAACACACTCACACACTCTCAATGCTAGAGTCCATTGCCTTTCTTCTATTCTGATGATTATAGGTTAAACATGGCAGTAAGCTCTTCTTTATAGCAATGTTTTATTTCTTTAACTTAGGGAGGGTTCGAAGGAGTATTGTTTACTATCAGAGAGAAATCTGCATGCAAAAGTTTCAGTGAAACCTAAGAAACACAGTCCAGTGATTTCTTCCTCTGCTTCTTCCATTGGTATTTACTTTCACTTCTTTTTTCATGATCTTTAATGCATCTTATAGCCTGAGCATATGCCTGTATGTTCATCCATGAGACTAGTTCCCTTATTTTTTATGCTTTGGTTTCCATTTTGTAGACTTGAGAGCTTCAGACATGGAAAGAGAGAGACAAGATGGATTATCTCCTAGAGGAGTTATAGAAGCTTGCTTAACAGGCTTGGAATCCAACTCAGATTTTACTAGAAACAGCACTGCAGAATCAGAAGTTCCTCGTTCGAAGGCACATTCAAACTGGAGTAGATTCTTCAAGTCATGGAAAAGATTTTCGCTAAAACACTTGCCTTCATTTATTCCTCCTCCAGTGCCCAAGGAACCAAAACGTAAGAGCAGGAGTACAAGAGAGAACACAGTTCTGAGAAATTTATACAACTTCAAGTCGACCTTGCAGCATTTCACTTTTGCGGAGCTCAAAATGGCAACAAACAATTTTAACCACGGTCTGTACTTTATCTCTTTAGTGAGACCTAATGGTCCATAATGTTGGCCAGACTTATGATCCAAAATGTTGGCTTACTTGTAGATGCTTTCAACAAAAAATATTTTTCCATAATTGGGTTCTGTGATGAACATTTATGGTTTCTTGCAGAGAATTTAATTGGAAAAGGTGGTTTCGCTGAGGTTTACAAAGGTTGTTTGCCTGATGGAAGGCTAGTAGCCATAAAGCAGCTGACAAAAGGAACTCTTGATGAGAAGACTGCTGGCTTTCTAAATGAGCTAGGCATTATAGCCCATGTTGACCATCCTAATACTGCTAAGCTGCTTGGGTGTGGCATTGATGGGGGGATGCACCTTGTTTTTGAATTGTCTCCATTAGGGAGTTTAGGATCTGCTCTTCATGGTTTGGTGCTAATTTGTATTGTTTTCTAGCCAAATTGCAACTGCATTATGCTATTCAAGTTACTTAGGTGTTCATCAATTGCATTTCCAGGTTCACAAGTCGAGCTTGATTGGAGTAAAAGGTACAAAATTGCTCTTGGGGCAGCAGATGGACTGCTGTATCTTCATGAGAATTGCCGAAGGCGAATCATCCATAGAGATATAAAGGCCGATAATATTCTTCTTACAAAGAATTTTGAGCCTCAGGTATCTCTCGAGTTATACCTGAGAACATCAGAGGTTAAAAACTTCAGTTATTGCTGGGATCTTTTTCTTTTTCTTTTCTTTTTTGTTCCTTTCTATTGTTTGTTTTCAGGAAAAATTTTTCTAACACGCAGAGAAGGATGTCTAATCATTTTGAGGACATAATGCTTTGAGTGTAAATAGTGAAGCTTATGCCCTTCCTGCACCACATATAGCCATCGAATAAATCTGTAACTACGTCTATTATTAACAACCGATAAAAGAAACTTCGCAATTTGTGGTCAGCAGTATTTCTTTCTACATAGCTCATGCAGGAAACATTCTTACTATGCCATGTTTTTACGTTTGATTGTTTTCAGCTTGTCTGATGATGAACCTTGCTCGGGTAAATCTCTCTGTCCTGGTCTTCAGCATTTTTCCATGAAGTGGTTACCAAAATAATGTCATTCACCTAAAACGAAACACTGTACAATTGGTAAAAGTTTGAATTTAATTCCTTGTCAAATGGAATTGCCAAACTAATTGCCTGAGTGCTCAACAATAATAGAATGCCAGCATAATTGATTTTCCATATTTTTAAAGAGGAGTGGAATGGTAATATTTGAGTTTCAAATTCAATTCAGGCTTAAGTGTTCAAAATCCCAAAGCATAGTTTTTGGGATATTGTAGAAAGGCAGCCATACAACCTTGGAGTTTCGAGTATCACACTACTCTTTCATATGTTGCCATACACAGTTGTGATTGAATTCATGACTGCTCATGAAAATTTTGGTGATGGCATTAGGCTCCATGTCCTTGTGTTCTGCATGAATCACTATATTAAACTGACACGTCATAGCTTAACATCATCAAACTAGCAAGGACTTGTGAAAATGCCTGCATTCTCTTAGATTTAGGTGGAGGTATTGGAACAGTTTTGTGTTCCACATAGAGAAGTTTGAGATCGTCAATAATGGAAGGGGGAGTATAGATGTGTTTGATTAGGAAAGTATGAATCTTTTATGAGCATGATTCAGTCTTGCTTTGTGGTTCATTATTGAATTTAACGCAGAAGAATTCAATTGTATCTGTTGATTTTTCTCCCAACACCACTACACCTTCTGCTTGATTAGGATGGTGTAATGGCCCAAGCTTGAGCCAGATTAATGGTCTGGTGAAGCAATTTAGTTTTATTTGGGCAGAGGTTGGTTCTCTTCCCTTAGGATCATTGTTGGCATGTCACTTGGAGTGAGGAGATCCTCGTGACTTTGAGTTAGTAGTCTTTGCCACAAGATTCACCGTCATTGACTCTGTTCATTTATTGATGGAATGATCTTCACTTGCCATCAACTCTGAAATTTCTCATCACATATTATTCAGTATAGGTGTCGGGACCATCAACCAAGACAAATATTTTACATTAACAAACAAACTGATATGTTTCTCTAATTCTGTAGTATATGAGAGAACTCTATGCATAATCAGTATCACCAAAGTCTTGCATTTATGAGGAACATATATAGTAAGGCCAACCATAGACGCACAACCTTAATAGGAAAAACTACAAGGCTTGCCTTGCGGCAGGGGTATTAAGATGCAAGAACACTAATAGTTAGTGTGTAATGATCCATTAAAAAAATTATGACCAAGAGTGATTTGAAAGTTTGCCTTGCGGCAGGGGTATTACGATGCAAGAACACTAATAGTTAGCATGTAATGATCCATTAAAAATTATGACCAAGAGTGATTTGAAAGTTCGAAGGTGCTCCATTCAATGTTACATGAACGTTCAAAGCTACCACAGAAAACATTCTATTATCAAGCCATTCATTTTGCAATCCTAGATAGAACTGCTGTAAATGGGAAATGTGGGCGAGAAGGCACTTATCCTGTTAAGTAGTGTGTTAGTAGAATGCATCACTAATTAGATTTTCTTCGGGGAATGAGGTTCAGGCCTCGAAGCAATGTTCCTTGTTAAGAATTTTGTACCTGGGACACGAGTATTTGAGACTCGTGAACATGACCATATAATGACAGGCAATTTCACAGCTGAAGAAAATAATGATTTGAGTTATCCTGCTAGCTCTGTGCTTGCATGCGTTTTAGCTATTGCTTAAGTTGTATGAATCTTTTCCTTTTTATTTAGTTGTTGGTGATTGAACCTTTGATATATTCCTTATTAAATACCTCACTGCCTGCTTGAAGTGCTATTTAAAGAAATAGAGAAAAGATTTCCATATCCAAGAACTATTTTTTTTTCCATCCTACAATTATCAATTTTGAACTAGGCTTTATTAAACTATTATTGCTTTTTCTGCTCTGGTTTCTTTTTACACCGTGTCAGATTCGCAACAATTGTCTTTCAATTTGTTCTAATATGGACAATATATTTGCTCCAGATATTGGAATTTTATGAAATTTGTGTGGCTCCACATATTGGAATTTTATGACATTTGTATGCAAGGATTTCAATTCTACTTGTCGTACTATCTGTCATTTATTACTGTAAACTGGTATCATGACATCTATACAGCTGTTTGGTTACTTGAATCTTTTGTTTATTGATTCACAATCTAATTTTGATCCAGATTTGTGATTTCGGACTAGCAAAGTGGCTACCAACACAGTGGACTCACCATAATGTATCCAAATTTGAAGGCACATTCGGGTGTGTAAGAGTAAAATATTTTGGTCAGGAGTTGATAAAAGTGCTCATGACTTGATGTTACTTTTGTTTTTCGCTTGCAGCTACTTTGCACCCGAATACTATATGCATGGCATAGTTGACGAAAAAACTGATATCTATGCATTTGGGGTATTGCTTTTGGAGCTCATAACAGGGCGTCGACCTGTGGATCATTTACAACAAAGCCTTGTGGTTTGGGTAACTTTTTACTTCTGCACAATCTGGTCATCAGAAAAGCCATATATATGAAAAGTCACCAGCTACCTTTTTTGATCTTACTCTCTCTGGTAGGCAAAGCCTTTGCTGGATAACAGCGATACTAAGGAGCTTGCTGACCCTTCTCTTGGTGACAACTATGATCTAGAAGAGATGGATCGTTTGGTTTTGACTGCCTCTTTGTGCATTGAGCAGTCTCCAGTCCTACGCCCTCGAATGAGTCAGGCAAGTGTTTGCATGTCACTAGTACTACTTTATTTCATGTAGTCCTATACAGTCAAATTACCAGAAACCACAGGGTCACCGTTCCATTTGCAGAATCTGTTTTGGAGTGGCTTCATATCGTTTAGTTATACACTGTAAATGGGCAAATCCCAGAAAAGAAAATGCCAATCAAGAAATGACATGATTTTTGTATATTAAGATGTGGTTACAAGGGTCCTGTATTTCATTTCATAGGAACAGCAACAGAACTTTCGCTATCCAAATCTAGCCCATATTCTAGGAAAAGACTGGCTTGAATGCTTATGATGTTGTGTTTTACTGAAAAGGGTATGTGATCAAGCCATTAAATGCAAATGGCTATAAGTTTATGTTTCTGGTGCAGGAAAACTAATTATAGTGTTCCCTCTTATTCAAGACAGAACACTACCAACCTGTCTTTCATTGATATAGTTACGCTTACTTGCCATTTATGTTTCTGGTGTGCCCGGCATGCCTTTCATTCTGTACTTTCTGTTGTTAATCATGTAATGCAATTGCATAAAAAAGCCCCTAAACCAACTTCCTATTTGATTTATCTTCACTCAGTAATTGATTGAAGAATAGCAAATTACTTTAGAGAGAATCATGTGATAGAATTGCCATTTACTGGTCCATTCATTTCTCTCATGATAGGTTCATAGTGGATAGTCATTTCCTGCAAGTTTCTTAAACTTTACCCTTGAATGCTCTCTTTGGTAGAGATTCTGATCTACGAAGAGGACTTGGAAATAAACATTGAATGGCAAATTGATGGATGTTCTTTTGCAGGTTGTGATCCTACTAAGAGGTGATGAATATGTCTCTGAGCGTGCCAAAAAAGGTAAAGGTCGTGCTCTCCTAAGAACTTACTCAGAAGAAATCTTCGACGCTCAAGATTACAACTCAACTAGGTATCTCAACGATCTCAAACGATACAAGGAGCTTGCTTTGGGTTCTTGAAAGCAGTGAATACTGAATACCATATTTAAGAAGAAAGAACATTAGGAGTGAAACTTCAAACATAGAAAACAACCCTAGGTGTAATAATAGGTTTTACAGTTTCAAAGGGTGTTTAAAAATATCCAGCAGCGGAGATAAATCATTTGCCATCTTGTTTTCATGGAATTTGAACGCGCCTGTCAATCCTTAGGTAGAATTTCAAATTCCATGTAAAACACCATGAAATGAGATTGTTTCCGGAAGTTCCAAACATCCTCTCTATGTTTTTTTTTTTTTTTTTTTCATGTCCATGTACATATAAGGTTGTTTTCTTTCAGACTAGAGACTTTATCTTGTGTGGAGGATAATTTTACTCAATGTAAAACAAAGTTATAGAAATCATTTTCAGCTATATATTGCTATGTACCATTGTCTTTTGTGAAGCTTCTTTTCAGATCACGAGACTCCATTTCAACACCTACACGCTGAGACACATGAGATGGCAAGTTTTCATGTCGACCTTACATGAATGTGCCAAACCTGACATCAAGGTAAACGCCTTCATGCTTAGGTTGTCATCTTCTACCTCTTGCAAGAGCAAGACAATGCCGAGTCATACAAAGAGTTTGAAACATAAATAACAGGTTTTTACTGTAGAAATGTAAGTTGTGAGATCAATATACGCGTCCACACCAGCTGCCTGACATGGAATTCAGGATCTCAAGACCAGCATACATGTAATGGGAGGTGTTACTCGTGCATGAACTAGATTAGATACTCAAATTACCAAGTATAAATCCTAACAAGTACGTAAATCTCATTGTTATTATTAAAAATTATTTTTTATTTTATGTTTTGAAATCATTTTGATATATTAATTTTAAAAATAATGTTTTATAAATAAAAAAATTATTATTTCAATGTATTTCTAAATAAAATTTTAAATCATAATTGTCACTATAATTTCAAATAAATTTATCTGATTTTACTCAACCGCTTATTAAACTAGGTGGGAGTTCAATTAGTATTATTTAGCAGAAACTTTGAGAAAACATCATTTTTAGGTGAACCCTAGAACAGAATGAATTTAATGACTTTCTAATCTCTACATGCATAACCAGATTACATGGCTCGGCCTGGCCAGCCTAATGAACCTGAGTAGACACGTGGGGTCATTCATGGGATGGAAAGAAAAGCTGTTGACTTTTCTTTCATCGTGATTTCACAACCTCAGCATGAAAAACGTTTAATTCAGTTTGTTTTTATAAAAGTAGTTTTGAAAAAGAATTAATTTTTTAAATAAATTAATTTTTTTTATTTTTAAATATTTTGTATATATTAATTTAAAAAACTAAAAATAACATTATTTTAATATATTTTCAAATAAAATATACTTAAAAAAAACCCGAATATGCTAACCTTAATATATTTTCAAATAAAACATACTTTAAAAAAAAAAACCCGAATATGCTAACCTTAATATATTTTCAAATAAAACATACTTTAAAAAAAAAAAACCGAATATGCTAACCTTATCTGCACCTTGTTAGCTACGTGGAACATGTTTTATTTCAAAAACTACGACTAGGATTTATTATGTCTTCCACTGCATTTATCCTCAAGATCATCGAGTGGTGGTCCATGCATGTGATTTCTTATTCAATTTCTTTTAATAAACTCCATGGTCCCATTAATTTTGTTGAATGAAATACGTTTAACAAAATATTGTTAGTATAGTATGCTATAGTCATTATTTATCATTTTATATCTCAATAACACAACAATAAAATCTAATAAAATACCATTTAGTTGTTATAAATACTCATAAGTATATCATAATAATTACTTGCCAAACATTATTTTTTTTATAGCATGATATTCATCAGCATAACACATTGCAACAACCACCATACAATAATATTACACAGATCTTTAATCAACTTTGATTTGTGTTTTTGAAATAGAATTCACCTAAATTGGAATTTAAAGAAGGAAACTTTCATTTTAAACCAGCATGATTTTGAATTATAACATATTGAAAGATCTCTAGCGAAATAAAAGTCTTAGCACAATATAATACAAGTACAAATCTTAAGTTTAAAATATTTTTATCTAAAAATACATGTTAAAAAATAATATAAAATTGAATTAAATATATAATATGATACTTTTATTTCGAGTGGTATAATAATTTGATCCAATGAAGTTTTTTTTTTTAGTATGGATTATTGAAGCCTTTTTTATTTTTCAGAATAGGAAAAAACAATTCTCCTTTTCTTTTTTATATTTTCCACCCCGTTTTCCCCCTCCCCTCTTAAATCATCACAAAAAACAAGGTAAAGATAAGATTAGCATCTATTTATAGCCAATCCGAATCTCCCTTCCTCCCTATTTTAAGCAGTTAAATACTTTCGTGAGATTCCAAATCAATTTTCCCTTTCCAAATTCAACTCTTTTTTTTTTAAATAAATAAATATATAAATCTCATTTCATACCCATATATCAATTTTCCCTTTCCAGATTCAACTTTTTTTTAAAAAAAAAATCATTTCATACCTATTTTAATCAATTAAGTCTTTTAATGAAATCCCATATCAATTTCCCCTTCCCAGATTATTTTTTTATTTAAAAACAAATATCCTTTCCTACCTATTTTTAGCAATTAAACCCTTTCATGAAATTCCATATCAATTTCCCTTCCCGGATTCCACTTTTTTTTAAAGAAAAAAACATCTCATCTTTTTTTTTTAATAAAAAAATCTCATTTTCCTTTTTTTTTTTAAAAAAAATCTCATTCCATATCTGTTTTTAGCAATCAAATCCTTTAATGAAATCCCATATCAATTTTCCCTTCCCAAATTCAACCTTTTTTTAAATAAAAAAATCTCATTTCATACCTATTTTAAGCAATTAAATCCTTTAATGAAATTCCATATCAATTCCCCTTCCCAAATTCATTTTTAAAAACAAAATCTCATTTCATACTTATTTTTAGCAATCAAATCCTTTAATGAAATCCCATATCAATTTTCCCTTCCCAAATTCAACCTTTTTTAAAAAAAGAAACTCATTCCATACCTATTTTAAGCCATTAAACCCTTTAATGAATTCCCATATCAGTTTCCCCTTCCCAGAATCATTTTTTTTTTAAAAAAAAAATCTCATTTCATGCCCATTTTAAGCAATTTAATGAAATTCCATATCAATTTGCCCTTCCCAAGTCCAATGACTCCATACACCACCACCAATCATTGAATTACACCCTAATCTAACCTGTAATATTACAAACGATAAATAAAATATACTCTACAGATAAGAGGGTAGCTTGAGAAAGTGGACATTCACATGTCTCTCGAGCATTATTCCCTTTCCTTTATTTAATTAATCTTTTTCTTGCTTTTTTTAATTAATCCATGTTTGTTTGCAAAATTCACGGTGAACAAAATCCTAATTACATGTGAACATAATCTAATCTACCACCCTAATTACAAATTACAAACAATCTCTCTGTTTTATTTATTTATTTTTTAAATAATAATAATAACAATAATAATAATAACACCAACAATATAATAATAATAATAATAATAATAATAATAATAATAATAATAATAAATTTTTTAATTTACTTTCCGGCTATTCAGAATCTTTGTATGAAGATATTCTTTCGTCCTGTTGTCGTAGCGTAATCAAATGTCTTCTCCTATGCTATCTACTTTTACCCACGTCTCTTATTTCTCACGCTTTCTATATTTTCAAACCCCCCCTCATACTTTTTATTATTCCTTTTTAGCCGCTGTAGTTCTTACAAATTATTGATGCCAGCTATCAACTCATGATGCCATCATGTCATGTGCTCGAACTTCCCTAGAGAGACTAGATTTTAATGAGAGACGCATAAAAACTTTGTAATTAAAAATAAGGTGTGATAAAAAATTTAAGTTTGAAAGAAAAAAAAATTAGTTTTTGCATTCTCAATCCAAAGTTAACATAATATGATGAAGTCCTATTCAATTCAAAATTATTTATAATATTTATATAATTTTTTAATATCCACTCTTCACTACTTAATTATTTTAGTGATTTTATTATATGCATTCAAACAAAGAAATGAAAAGGGAATGGATATGATTAATTAAGTATAAAAGTATCGGGATAAAAAACCATAAAAAAAAAAGATAGGGTATTGGTTTGATCAGCCAATGATCAATTGTGATTTCTTCATGAACTATTTTGCACGTCTTTTTTTCTTTTCAGCACCATGTATCATAATTCTAGCTTCCATTGACTTAATAAAATCATTTGAGGTGAAATTAATTATGATATATCATTACCATTATGTTATAAGTTGTCCATATCAGTCGATATAAAAGAGAAAGAAATCAAAATTAATTGCAAAAATCTTCATCTTCCAAGCACCATACAACACATAGTCGAGGAAGAAGTTTAAGTCCCACAAGAAAGGAATTGTGGGGATTAAATGTGCTTATCCTTTACAAGAAAGAAAGAAAATGTAATGACTTATTAATATTATTATTCTATATATTTATTATTTAAAATTGGATTATATGGATAATATAAATAATTTTCAAAATTTTAGATATATTAATCTCTCTAGATTCCGATTTAATTTTTCACACCCCCTCACATTAAAATAGCATATTACTTATATCCAAATTGATTATCAATTTTTTAAGCCAAAAAAAGCGAGGAAAAAATGTTATATTTTGTAATTTCGTTGAACTCCGGGGACACCGTTCAAATTTCCCAAAGCATTATTTCCTCTTCAAATTAACTATCACTTCCAAAAAAAAAAAAAGTAAACACACGCGCTCACAAACAGAGCGTTCACGCACGCGCGAACATTTCCATCCCCATCGAGAACAAGTGAAAAAAAGAAAAAAAAAAAAAGGAAAATAGCAAAAGCGAAGCCAAAGCAAGGAACTCAAAAAACCGTCTCTCTCCCTCTCCCTCTCTTTATATCTGTCTTTCTCTCTCTAAAGTCAAAACTCATAAAAAAAAAAAAATTCCACCAAACACAGCCTATCTCTCTCAATTTCTCGTCACCGGAAAATAATTAAACTCAATTTCACCTTCTATGATCGATCGCCTGTAGCCGGTGACTTTCGGAGTTATTAATTTTTTGTATCTGTTGATTATTATGAAGAATAATAGCAACAAAGGAGAAAATAATAGCAGCAGCAATAATAACAATAAAAACAATCGGTTTATTCCTAATTCTTTGAAGTTCATTTCTTCTTGCATTAAAACCGCTTCTTCCGGTGTCCGGTCTGCCAGCACTTCTGTTGCTGCTTCTATCGCCGGTGACCACCAGGACCGCAAAGACCAGGTTCAGTTCCTTCTTTTTTTATCTCTTGGATTTTTAGTTTATTTTTATTTAACGAGATGAATTAGTATTTTATGATGATTTATGTCTTTTTGATTATTTTTTAATGTTACTGTTTGTTCGCTGCTAAAAAAAAGTTGAATAAATAATGATTGTAGCATAGGTTTTCAGCTATTAACCAAACAGACACTATTAATTTTTTTAATTAATTTTTTTTTCGAAGTAGCCTGAGGGTTTACTGATGAATTATTTGGGCAATTTAAGATTTTATTATTATTTTTTGAGGTCAATAGATTTAATTTGCTTGGCATTACTGTAATTGCTGGGTTTAATTAGAAAAGTCGATAGGTCGCGTTGTTTACTAATTGGCGAGTGGATTTGCTGGCGCTTGCTTGTTAGCTTAGCTGGCGATCTCAGTAAATTGTCATGGAATTAAGTGACACGGGATTGAATGGGAGGGCTCTGATGACGAGGTTGCTTATAGAATGAAGATGTTTAAAAATTGTGTGGAGAGGTAGAGAAAGAACACTATCACTAGGTTGTGATATTTTAAATGTTTTTTCAACGTGTAATGATGCTAATCTATTGCTCCAGCAATTTTAAAGAGTTGCTATGTCAATGAGAATCTGTTTATTTTCTTGCGATTTTGTTTTACATGAGAATCTGTTTATTTTCTTGCAATTTTGTTTTACTTCCTTTCGTTATGTTTTCTGTGTTTTGCATTTCCATTGTTAAGCTTATGTTTTGTGGCGTGGTTTCCATGGTTTGGTGAAACAGGTGCTTTGGGCTTCATTTGACAAACTAGAGCTTGGACCTGGTTCTTTTAAGAACGTCCTCTTACTTGGGTACTCCAATGGCTTTCAAGTCATTGATGTTGAAGATGCCTCTAATGTCACTGAACTTGTCTCGAGACATGATGATTCGGTTACATTTTTACAGATGCAGCCCCTTCCTGCAAAGTCTGAGGGTTGCAAAGGAGAGGGGTATAGAGCATCACATCCTTTGCTCTTGGTTGTTGCATGTGACGAATCAAAGAGCTCAGGTCTAGTGCTCAGTGGGAGAGATGGCTTTAATGAGTCTCACACGGGAAATGTTGCCATCTCTCCAACTATTGTTCGGTTTTACTCACTGAGATCTCATAATTACATTCATGTTCTGAGATTCCGTTCAACTGTGTATATGGTCAGATGCAGTCCACGTGTAGTTGCTGTGGGTCTTGCAACTCAAGTAAGCACAAGTTTTACCTAAGATGCTTTTCACAGTAACTTCTAGTCTTCTAGTGTATTTGTATATGCTGCTAGTTTTTGTGGAGTTTCACCAGTTCGTTTGAAAACCGAGAGTAATGATATGGGATGGTTGCAATTACTCGTTACTTGAAGACATTTATTGGAGGGAGCTTTTATCATCTCATAATCTACATTACTAGTTAATTGAAGACATTCATTGGGGGAAGCTTTTATCATCCCCTAATAGAAGATTATGTAAATTTATTGTGGTTTGGTTAATTAATGGAGTTAAGTGATTGAAACTCTCTTAATGTCTTCTTCTTTTTTTTTTCTCATTGTGCTGGCAGATATACTGCTTTGATGCTCTCACTTTTGAGAACAAATTCAGTGTTCTCACTTATCCTGTCCCTCAGTTAGGAGGTCAAGGAATGGGTGGGGTTAATATTGGATATGGTCCAATGGCTGTGGGTCCTAGGTGGTTGGCTTATGCTTCTGACAACCCGCTGGTGTTAAATACAGGCCGCTTGAGTCCACAAAGTCTTACTCCTCCTCTGGGTGTCAGTCCATCAAGTTCACCAGGCAGTGGGAGTCTGGTAGCTCGGTATGCCATGGAATCTAGTAAGCAATTAGCTACTGGTTTAATAAATTTGGGAGACATAGGCTACAAGACACTGTCTAGATACTGTCATGATCTTATGCCTGATGGTTCTAGTTCTCCCGTATCTTCAAATTCAAGCTGGAAAGTTGGTCGCAGTGCAACACATTCAGCAGATTCAGATACTGCTGGAATGGTTAGTTTTTGACAAGCTGAGAACTGGAATTTCAGTTATATTATGCTCTCATGTGACTGGAAATTAAAAACTAGCTTTCATGTCCTGGCTTATATGTTTCATTCTTCCAATGAAATTATTGGCTTAAGTTCTATTTTGCATTTATTTCTATTATACAGGTGTGGCTTTGTAATTTTTAGACATTCTAAGTACTGGAGGCATGTGGTGGAAAGCATCTGTCAGTATTCAAGTGTAACTCAAATATTTTCTCTCTTAATCAAGTTTTCTATTGCAGGTTGTTGTGAAAGATTTTGTTTCCAGAGCTGTGATATCACAATTTAGAGCTCATACTAGTCCAATTTCTGCTCTATGTTTTGATCCAAGTGGTACACTTCTGGTCACTGCCTCTATTCATGGGAACAATATAAATATTTTTCGGATTATGCCATCCTGCTCTCAAAGTGGACCAGGTGCCAAGAGTTATGATTGGAGCTCTTCTCATGTGCACCTTTACAAGCTCCATCGTGGCATTACCCCAGCTGTATGTTTCTGTTTCCTCCATCTCCCCAACATTATTTTTTTCTTCTATTTTTATGGAGATGTATTCCTTTGGTGTTTATCATACAGGTTATACAAGGCATTTGCTTTAGTCATTACAGTCAGTGGATTGCCATTGTTTCGTCCAGGGGGACTTGCCATATTTTTGTGCTTTCCCCTTTTGGTGGTGAGAATGTTCTTCAAATACATAATTCCCATGTTGACGGGCCAGCTCTTTTGCCTGTTGTATCCTTACCATGGTGGTCCACTCCATCTTTCCTGTTAAACCAGCATTCTCTTTCTTCATCACCGCCATCGCCTGTTACCCTTTCTGTGGTGAGCAGAATAAAAAATAATAACTCTGGATGGCTCAACACAGTTAGCAATGCTGCATCTTCTGGATCAGGGAAGACATCAATTCCATCTGGTGCCATAGCTGCTGTTTTCCATAGTTGTGTGCCCCAAGATTCACAACCTGCTCACTTGAGAAAAGTTAACTCTTTGGATCACCTAATGGTTTACACTCCTTGTGGTCATGTAGTTCAATATAAACTTTTTTCATCAGTGGGGGGAGAGCCAAGTGACATTGCTTCAAGAAATGGGCCAGCATCTTCAGTGCAGATGCAAGATGAGGAATTACGAGTTAATGTTGAATCTGTTCAATGGTGGGATGTTTGCCGAAGAGCAGATTGGCCAGAAAGAGAGGAATGCATTTCTGGAATCACTCGTAGGGGACAAGAAACTAAAGAGACGGTCATGTACATGTCTGATGGTGAAGATGATGGTATTGGGCATTCACAGTTGGTGAAGTCCCATGAACCATCTCATTTGTATCTCTCCAATGCAGAGGTGCAGATGAGCTCTTGGAGAATTCCACTCTGGCAGAAATCTAAGGTGTTTTTCTGAAAATCATTATGCATTGCTTCTGCTTATCATGTTTCAACTTTGCTTATTTTCTGTTCCCTTTGTCACAGATGTATTTCTATGCAATGAGTCATCTGGGGCCTAATGAAGAGAACTTCATTGAAGATCAAGCTGGTCAAGAGATTGAACTGGAGAAGGTTCCTGTTCATGAGGTTGAGATTAGGCGGAGGGACCTACTGCCTGTTTTTGACCATTTTCACAGGACCTCTGAATGGAGTGAACGGTAATCACAAGTTTTTCAGCATTGTAGATATGGTAACTGGGTAATAATTGTTAGGGAGGTTACCTTGTTCATTTTTTTCATCTTCAAGTGTTTTGTTCGTTTTATTTTAAGAGTGCTTTACACCCCACTTGTTTCTAGAACTTTTTCTTTTATAGCAATGGTAAGTTTGAAGCTGTTAGCAAATTCTATCTTGTTGAGCTTGCTAATTGTGAAAGAGTCAAAAAAAGATGCAAGGCTTGTTCTTTGCTGAATATTGATTTCATGGAGCGAAAGCAAAATTTTCTTACTCCTGACACTCTTATAGGGCTTATTGCTTTAGCTCATATTTCCTGCTGGGATCCCTGTCAGATATTCCATTTTGTGCTTATTAATTTTGTCTATTTTTCACATCCACTGTAATGCTCGTTGCCATGGCTTTTTTTTTTTTCTTTTCTTGTTTTTTTGCAATCTTCAGAAGAATGGAAGCATTAAATGAAGAACACTTTAGAATGTTATTTTTTTTTTCAAATAAAGAATTGAAAAACAGGTAGACACGCAACAAATGATTTATGCTTCTTAATGTATGGGAGATTTAGCAAAATATTTTCATCCATTTTGTTCAGTCTGTTTTACTCGTCTAAGATTTTCATCCATTTTGTAGTAGGAAATGGCTGAATAGTGTAGAATATCCAACTAAATAACATGTCCAAAATTTTCTTGTCAACCATTTTCATCTCAGATGTGACTCAACCTTTTGTTTTGTGCAGGGCTCAAGGTGGCGTAAGATACTCAACCTTATCTTCTGGATCTCGTGGAGTCAAAGAGTCTGAAGATGCTGTTATTTCCCACTCTGAGATTGTCTCACCTGGTTCTGTTCCAAATTCAGATGGCGGTATGACACTTTTCAAAGTCAATGTTTTATGAATTTTAGAAATAATGACTTGTTTTACTCTTTTTACATGTTCACCAGGATCATCAACAAAATTTTATCCCCCGATGATGCAAGCTGTTAATTCTAATGCTGGTGAAGGAGGGATTTCTTTGTTGGCATCACCTATTCTGTATGAAAGCTCTACTAACAAAGATAGTGGTTCGATTTCATTCAAACAAACTCAAATGGGTGATACTTCTGCTGAGAACAGTAATTTTATCAATAGCAATGTAACATCTCTAACAAATGGTCCACTTATTGCTGAAAGATTGATTGCAAAAGAAGCTCAGTCATCAGAAAGTGGTGTCACCAGTGAAGCTTCAAACATAAGTTCCAATCGTTCTGATTTGAGTATGAACACTATAGATGAGGGACCAGCAAACGATTCCCAAGATTTTGAGCATTTTTTCCATGAGGGTTACTGTAAAGCTTCAGACTTGAAAGAATGTCAAGAATCAACTGAAGTTCTTACTTTTGTGGACAACAACAGCAGTCCTTGTGATGTAGATAAATCTGAGGAAGATGGTGACAACGACGATATGCTTGGAGGTGTTTTTTCTTTCTCCGAAGAAGGTATGAATCTGGAAGTCGTGTAAAAGTTTTTCTTCTATATCATGAAAAATTAACATGAACACTAAAAATTAGGAAGCGGTTGCTGAATTGTGTGTACACAATTTCATGCTTCTCAATTTCTTGTTTCTCCTGAATTATATCTTGACACGTTATTCACAATCTACATTGTATCTAGTTTTGATTGGATTCTCATACTTTTTGCACTTAACTTCAATGATAAAGTTGTTTCTGCTGTCAGCACGGGCTGTGCTATAATAAGTTCATACCCCATCCTGATCCTGATGAAGTTGTCTTTTTATTTTGCTGACAGGTTGATGTCGGTTTTCCTGTTTTCAAGTTCTGCTTTGTTCAAGCTGCCATTCCTTACAGTTCAATTTGTTCTGAAAAAGTCAGCCTAATGGGGGTGGTTAGAAGCTAATTGATAAATGTGGCAATGATTGCCTTTTCAACAATGGAATGCTACTGACAGATTGATACGAGTAGTGAGATAATCTTGGCAGATATATTACTGCCGTTGTAAATGCCAGGCTTCTGCCCTTCTAATTCTCATGTACATGTTGTAAATTGATGTCCAAATACCAACGATTTGTGTGGAAAGGTTCTTTCTGTGCTGTGTAACATTATTTGTTCTTCAAAGAAAAAGAAAAAATAGAATAAAGAGAAATAAATTGAAATGATCTCGTTATCAATTTTTTTTTGCCTTTCCTGTAAGATGCATAATGCTTTTAACAACTGTTATCTATGTCCAATTACAGATTCAGGGATATCTGGTGGATCGTTTTATTCTCTTGCAGTGCGAATTCAGGTTCTTGGTCTCGGGTGTGTTTACTGGAATGTTGGGATTTTAATAACTCTTTGATTTAGAATTCAAAAGAGGGCACATGAACTCTGCATGGCAGTCTCTAAACCCCTCAAAAGCTTTGCATCACTCTTTCGGTGGTGCTGATCTGCAGGGTGTGGCCCCGCTCAACTGCATACCACAGCTCAAGTTCTCACTTCTCACGGTGGTGTTGGTGCTTGCGCACACTTTTCCAGATAAGTTTTTGTATTCTTCCTATACTCCATTTCTTATTTGTCGGCAGACAAGCGAGTACATGTTTGTACATGTGTTCTAGAGAGAGAGAGAGAGAGGAAACAGCCAAAACCACACTGCAAATTTTGATGTGCAACGCTAGTGGGGTTTAGATGGCGACATTCATTCAAGTCTCTACTTTGGATACCCAGACATCCTGCATATTTGTACGCTTGTGGGCTGCCTTATCAGTTATATTACTAGCAAGAAATCCAGCTAAAAAAAAAAAATGGTCCCCCTTTGGACGTCACCATATCAAGAAAAGAGGCAGCCAAAGAAGTGGTCCTTTCTATTTACACCCCAAATAGTCACCAAGATTTTCTATATCCACTACCAAGTTGAACACAGCTTCTTTACTGAATCTCTAAACTATCCTAGAGAAAAAATAGCAATGAGGTAATGATGCAGAGCTCGTTTAGGCCTGCAGCCCGGAGATGACACTGTGCCCTCGTCTTGTCCTCTAATGGGTTTGCAATTTGCTCTCTCTTCATTGAACACGCAATTTGAATGGGGCTAGCTTTGTGGTGGCCAACCCTCTTTGGGTCCCATAAGACTTGGTTTGTAGTGATAATGATAAAGGGGTATTTGCTTATGGACAACAGAATGAAGCATGCAAATTGCTAAACAGCATTGGTGATTTGGATAAAGTTTTGATTCGCACACTATTCTCTTCTCAAAAGCAAACCGAGATGACTAGTCTAGTGCATTCAAGGGAATGAATCCTCTAGATGCTGCTCCCAAGATCTTGTGTAGATAATAAACCTAAATGGGTAGGTAATTCGGCTCGTCAACCTATGCTTTAGATCATAGGTGACGGAGCATTCAAGTTTTGGTCACATGGTTTGGTGTGCTAGTGATAGTTACCCATCGAACAAGTCTCATGAATGAATAATGAATGTACAGTACACACAGCCATCAATTAGATATGAAGCCAAGTTGGCCCTAGTTTTTAATTCACCAAAATACTAGGAAAAAATCATTTTCAATGGAGCGGTCAGGACAAAAGACATGTAGTTCACGCAATGCCCTACCACTAGTCTATCCTTATAATTGGAGAGGAGATTTGTATATTAGTGGGAGATAGGTTTCTAGCATTTCTGACCATAGGGCATAGAATTTGATGAAAAGAAGGGGCAAAATGTCTAGGGTAATTATTTATAGTTAGTAGGTTTTGCTGTCGGTCAAGCTCGTAAATGAATTTGCTTCTTATGATATTGTTTTGTATGTAATCAAAAGATTTTCTCAAAAAAAATTTTAAAAAAAAATCATAAGAAAAATTGCAAGTGAGAACAAAATCATGTGAATGGGTTTGATTCTGGATAACCTTTCCACTCTAGACTTACAAATTCTCTCAAATGGCAATGTATAACATGAATAAAAAATAAAGTTCTCAAATCTTAAAATTATAGCCTAAAACTGTACAGAAACAAAGGAAAAACTATAATATTTTTTTAAAATTTTGTAATTAAATATTATGATGAAAAAATAACATGCTAACTATTCTATAGATATTAAAAATATCTTCTAAATCTAATTTGAGGGTCTTTCATAACTTGACTAGTTGTAGTCAGTCATTTTCCTCGTACAACTAGATCTATAAAATCATTTGATAAAATTTAAATACAATCTAATAGTTACAAATAAAGTTATGATTGTTTTATTATGTTGTTTATTTTATATTTTTTTGACATGGATTTTGACTTTATCTATTTACTCTGTATATAAATTCATAACAAGTGTCAAAATCATAATAAAAAATTAAAAATTAACACAAAGCTTATCAAATAATTTAAAGAGTTGAGTTATTACCTTTCGGTTTCTTGAGTGGCTAGTTGAAAGTTTTGAATTTGATTGTAGATTAAGCTGAGAAATTGATTATTATTTAAGATTTTCTCAAAGATTGGATGATGCTTTGCAGATGTAATGTGAATATAACAGCATTGGCTCGGGCAAAAAATAAAAAGAAAAAAATTCACTTGAAAACAACAGCAAGCCCTCTAGCAACCGTATCAGCTATAAGATATGATTGAATATTTGGGTTGAAGTTGCTGAAGATAGTGCTTGGATCTCCACAATTTCATGACCAAATTATGGATCATTTGAAATTAGAAGTTCTAGCTATTCACCCAATCAACTTCTAACACATTCAGTCTTTAATATTGTGGGACCAAACAGAAAATAATATATATGTGCATGGCCCCCCAATAAAAATAAAATAAAATAATTTCACTTAAACTTTACACCCATCATTCAAAATTCTCAGTGCACACCCATTATGGTAGGAAAATCAAAGCTCTCGAACAACGGAGGGAAAATTTAGGGTTGTTAATGTCAAGGACAATGGTTCTAGAATCATATACCTTTGGCCATTTTTTCTTCTGAAGTCACATTGATTCAAATTACAATCTCCATGTCACAATCTAGACTATAAACCTATTAATTTGTTGAGATTCTTGGCGTAAGATGTTTTTAAAAATATTTTTTAATTAAAATAATATTTTTTAACGAGTGTTTCTGATATTGATTCATGATAACCACATGTTTTTTTTTCTTTAGTTTTAATGATTTGGGCTTCTCAGCATCTTCTCGTACTAAATCAAAGTGTTCTATCAATCGAATTTTAGGCAAAACATTTATACTTGCTTTGATGCATTTGTAAGAAGTTTCTTTCTCAGAATCCTCATTTAGCTCTCTATCCATTCATAATCCATTCCCTAATCAATATTTCATTGGCAAAAAAAATTGTAGCCTCTCTGGTCGAAACTTCTTGCCAAATATTTATGAAAGGAATGGTTTGTATTCATTACACGCACACATATACTTGAAAAAAAAGGTATAATTAGTGGAATGTGGAGAGATAATATTGGAGGATGAGAAGAAAAGAGGAGGGGAGCAGGTAAGATAAGAGTAGCTATCTTCTTTGAAGGAATCTGTTGAATCTTCAAGGGAGAGATATTGAATCTGCAATCACTATTGTTTATGGCGACTCTTCATCATTTATTCTAGAAGAGACAGATTTTACCTCTTAATAAAAATCTCAGGACATAAATGCTACAAGATTTTGCATCGCTTTCACTTGTTCCTATCACATGCTCAACATTTTATATATATATATATATAGATATAGTATATGTATATGTGTATGTGTGTATATGGGGTGCAGCTCCCCTTGGTTTTGGATCTTGACACTGAGAATAGATAGATTGATCACCATTGATACCCTTGTCAACAGTATTTTAATTTGGCGATTAGGATTAAGATTGTTTTTGATATTTCACATTTGAGTATTTTAACTTTAAGGAGAACAAATAATATCAAATAGATTGTTTCAAGCTAAGTCCAATACAATTAAATTTGAGATCTAGATTATGTAATGAACTATGACATCAAGCAAGTTCAAATGAATAAAAAGCAAAAGAATTATGCTAATAAATTATTTTTTATTGATTCATTTCTTATTTTTTAAAACATAAACACATAATTAAATAAAGATATTAAGTAGAATAAGATGTCACAAGATTATGTTTTTTTATATGTATTCATCACTTATATTTTGGTTTAGTTTTTGTTTATTATTAATAATTTTTTAGTATTTATTAACAGATTGATTAATTTCATTAAATACTAGGACGAAGCTTTCAATTCGCATTTCAAAAAATTTATCATTCCGATAAAATTTAATTGCGCCCCCATAATTTTTTTTAGCGCTAGATTAACTTTTGATCCAGCCAAGATTAGCAGCTCTTGTCAACATCTAGTTAATAATAACATTTCATCTGTCATGTAACATGCAATGTTTTTTTTATATATATAAATTAATATAGATTAACTCAAATAATATTTTTATTTTTATTTAATTTTTTTAATTTTATCTTTTAATATTTAGTTATTACCATCTGTATCATAAATTCAATAAATTAAACTTTGTCTATTTAATATATTATTATTTTAATATTTAAAAAACTATATTAATATCTCTTTATAAAAAAAACATCATTGAATATATATTATATTTTGAGTTTATAATCATTTTTTATTGGAAAACAACTTAACAATAGTTAGATATTTTTTTATATAAAAAAATTAATTTAAGCCGATAATCAAGTGATAAGTATGGTGGGTGTCGACCACACAAGTGACACACCAAACTTTGAAAGTGGCATATGCCCCGGCCGCTGCAGATCATGGAGAGGCAAAAACAAAGAGGAAGAAGATGCAGACAAAACAAAAATACAGGAATCAAAATGTATTTTTAGCTATGCATAGTAAATCGCTCAAGATCCCATCTATTGTATTAAAAAAATTAGACAATGTGCATTTG
>NW_011501235.1:51191-51512 GCF_000495115.2 Populus euphratica | reverse complement strand
TATGTGCCAAAAACAGAACAATGATCGAGCTGGAAGATAGATTCGGACTTCTTTGTTGTTAGTATAATTTGGACTTGAAAATGACATTTTTAGATCATGGCCTCCATATGAAAAATGTAGGCCTATGTCTTACCTTTCCATCCATATAAAGTAGATCTAAATTTGAGATATACACCTCCAGATATGATCCAATTACCGAATAGTGTTACGGTTTGGACTGCGCCGACATCTGTTTCTGGAGTTTAGCCATCTATTTCTCCTTTCAATTTCAGTTCTTAAATTCATCAATCAATCCTTTCATTTATGTGATAGGCCTGCATT
>NW_011501235.1:49408-50979 GCF_000495115.2 Populus euphratica | reverse complement strand
AAAAATAAATAAACAAAGTAAGAACATAAATAAGATAAAAGCTAACTAAGTAAATGAAAGGCATAAACTTGATATTAATGAAAGCAAAGCATAAACATTACAAAGAATACAAAGAAATAAAGCCAGAGTGATTAGTACTTAAAAGTGCATTTTTATCATGGTTTTATATCATCATTTTGCACTTGAAGTATCAATAACTCCTTAACTAAAGCATGTTTTATAATAATATATCTAATAATATAAGATACCTTTAATTTATGGTAAATGTCTATTTTTAATGCAGGCCTATCACATAAATGAAAAAATTGATTGATGACTTTAAGAACTTAAATTGCAAAGACAAAGAGATGGCTAAACTCCAAAAAGAGATGTCGGTGCAATCCAAACCGGAACACTGTTCGGTAATTGGGTCATATCTAGAGCTATATATCTCAGATTTAGGTCCAATTTATATGGATGGAAAGGTAAGACATAGGCCTACAACTTTCATATGGAGCCCAAGATCTAAAAAGGCCATTATCAAGTCCAAATTGTAGCAACAACAAAGAAGCCCGAATCTGTCTTCCAGCCCGAGCACTGTTCGGTATTTTGGCCATATCTGGAGTTCTAGAAGTCCAAATGAGCTGAATTGTTTACACAAGAAAGCTGAGACAATTGCCTACAACTTTCATGTTTGCAACTGGCTCCAATTTTGACGTTATCAATGACGTTTTGGGCAGACAAGAGAAGATAAAGATTGTCACCAAGTCAAAAGTTGGCCACCCACTTATCAATTAGTCATCAAATCAATAGTTCCCATTTTTGGCCTATAAAAGGAGGCATTTGCCATGCATTTAGGCATCTTGGTGTTCAGATCAAGATCATGCTCTTCCTTTCTCTCTTTGTATTTTTTATGCTTTGTTTTCATTAATATTAAGTTTATGCCTTTCATTTCCTTTCCTTTACTTAGTTAACTTTTATGTTCTTATTTTGTTTATCTATTTTGCTTTCTTTCATTATGTCTAGCTAAGTTAATTATGTCAAGGTGAAAAGGTTACACTAATGGTGTAAGAATAAGTATAATGTAAACTTAATATGGACTTTAATGTTTGATACTAACATGTTTTATATTTGTTATCTTGTTCACTCTTTAATACTTTGCTTGTTAAATAACTAATCTTGATTTATGTTGTATAACACTTGGTACAACAAATGCTTGGCACTTTCATAGCCCATAATGTATGGTATAACCGACACCTGAGCTATGAAAGGAACTTGATTTATTGTTAACATAAGTTATAATCATGAATGCTTGACGAGATTTACAAGTATTAGCATTAATTGAATAAGATGACTAATGTAATCATGTTAACAATATATAATCTGATTGGAACCTCCTTTGTGTGTGGTTTCCAATTCAATAATAAGAGTTTATACTATACTTGTTTGATATACCATTAGTGGAACCTCTAACCTTGACATTTGTTATTATCATTGTTTAATCGTTACATTAATATTCCATCTCAAAGTTCTCATCTTCTTCTTCTTCTTCTCCTTCTTTTTCTTTATTATTATTATTATTATTATTATTA
>NW_011501235.1:47180-48413 GCF_000495115.2 Populus euphratica | reverse complement strand
TCTGCCCAAAACGTCATTGATAATGTCAAAATTGGAGCCACTTGAAAACATGAAAGTTGTAGGAAATTGTCTCAACTTTTTTGTGTAAAACATTCAAGTCATTTAGACTTTTAGAACTCCAGATATGTTCCAAAAACGGAATAATGCTCAAGCTGGAAGATAGATTCAGACTTCTTTGTTGCTAGTATAATTTGGACTTTAAAATGGCATTTTTAAATTTTGGGCTCCTATAAACATTGTAGGCCTATGTCTTACCTTTCCATCCATATAAAGTAGATCTAAATTTGAAATATACACCTCCAGATATGATCCAATTACCGAATAGTGTTACGGTTTGGACTGCGCCGACATCTCTTTCCGGAGTTTAGCCATCTCTTTGTCCTTTCAATTTCAGTTCTTAAATTCATCAATCAATCATTTCATTTATGTGATAGGCCTGCATTAAAAATAAACATTTACCACAAATTAAATGTATCTTATATTATTAGATATATTATTATAAAACATGCTTTCGTTAAGGAGTTATTGTACTTCAAGTGTAAAACATTCCAGTCATTTAGACTTTTAGAACTCTAGATATGTGCCAAAAACAAAACAATGCTCGAGCTTGAAGACAGATTCAAACTTTGAAAGTTGTAGCAAATTATCTCAACTTTTTTGTGTAAAATATTCCAGTCATTTAGACTTTTAGAACTCTAGATATGTGTCAAAAACGGAACAATGCTCAAGCTGGAAGATAGATTCGGACTTCTTTGTTGTTAGTATAATTTGGACTTTAAAATGGCATTTTTAGATCTTGGGCTCCTATAAACATTGTAGGCCTATGTCTTACATTTCCATCCGGAGTTTAGCCATCTCTTTGTCTATTCAATTTCAGTTTATAAATTAATCAATCCATCCTTTCATTTATGTGATAGGCCTGCATTAAAAATAAATGTTTCTCACAAATTAAATGTATCTTATATTATTAGATATATTATTATAAAACATGCTTTAGTTAAGGAGTTATCGGTACTTCAAATGCAAAATGATGATATAAAACCTTGATAAAAATGCACTTTTAAGTAACCTTTTCACCTTGACATAATAAACTTAACTAAACATAATAAAAGAAAGAAAAATAAATAAACAAAATAAGAGCATAAACTTGATATTAAGGAAAGCAAAGCATAAACATTACAAAGAATACAAAGACAGAAAGCAAGAGCATGATCTTGATCTGGAAACCAAGAT
>NW_011501235.1:46791-46975 GCF_000495115.2 Populus euphratica | reverse complement strand
TTAAAACATGAAAGTTGTAGGAAATTGTCTCAACTTTTTTGTGTAAAACATTCAAGTCATTTAGACTTTTAGAACTCCAGATATGTTCCAAAAACGGAATAGTGCTCCGGCTAGAAGACAGATTTGGACTTCTTTGTTGTTGCTACAATTTGGACTTGAAAATGACTTTTTTAGATCTTGGGCT
>NW_011501235.1:44957-45983 GCF_000495115.2 Populus euphratica | reverse complement strand
GAAAAATAAATAAACAAAATAAGAACATAAATAAGATAAAAGTTAACTAAGTAAAGGAAAGGAATTGAAAGGCATAAACAAAATATTAATGAAAATAAAACATAAATGTTACAAAAATACAAAGAGAGAAAGCAAGAGCATGATCTTGAAACATGAAAATTATAGAAAAATACAAAGAGACTAAGATGCCTAAATGCATGGCAAATGCCTCTTTTTATAGGTCAAAATTGGAAACTATTGATCTGATGACTAATTGATGAGCGAGTGAACAACTCTTGACTTGGTGACAATCCTTATCTTCTCTTGTCTGCCCAAAACATCATTAATAACGTCAAAACTAGAACTACTAGAAACATGAAAATCATAGAAAATTATCTCAGATTTCTTATGCAAAAACATGAGGTCATTTGAACTTCTAGAACTGCAGATATGGGTCAAACACTGAATAGTGTTTGGGCTGGAGTATAAATTTGGACTTCTTTGTTGTTGCTATAATTTGGACTTGAAAATGAGCTTTTTACATCTTGGCTCCATATGAAAGTTGTAGGCCTATGTCCTACCTTTTCATCCATATAAAGTAGACCTAAATCAAAGATCTACAACTTCAGATATGACCTAGTTACTGAACAGTGTTCCGGTTTGGACTGCACCGACATCTCTTTTCTAAGTTTGGCCATCTCTTTATCCTTTCAATTTCAGTTCTTAAATTCATCAATCAATCATTTCATTTATGTGATAGGCCGGTATTTAAAATAAGCATCTACCATAAATTAAAGGTATTTATATGATTAGATATGTTATTATAAAACATACTTTAGTTAAGGAGTTATTGATACTTTAAGTGTAAAATGATGATATAAAACCTTGATAAAAAATGCATTTTTAAGTACTAATTACTTGTTTTACATACCATTAGCGAATCCTCTAACCTTGACATTTGTTGTTATCGTTGTTTAATTTTTAAGTTGATCTTTCATCTCAAAATTTTCACCAACTTCTTTATTATTATTATTATTATTATTATTA
>NW_011501235.1:29184-44663 GCF_000495115.2 Populus euphratica | reverse complement strand
ATACTTGGCACTTTCATAGCCCAACCGTATAGTATAATCTACACTTGTGATATGACAGAAATTTGATTTGTTGTTAACATAAGTTATAATCATGAATGCCTGACAATATTTAGAAGTATTAGCATTATTCAAATAAGATAAGTAATGTAATCATATTAATAATTTATAATCCAATTGGAACCTCTTTTGTGTGTGGTTTCTAGTTGAATAATAAGAGTTTATACTATACTTGTTTAAAATCTCATTAGTGGATCATCTAACCTTTAGATTTGTTGTTATCATTGCTTAATCCTCACATTGATCTTCCATCTTAAAGTTCTCATTAACTTCTTCTTCTTCTTCTTCTTTTTTGTTACTATTACTATTACAATTACAATTACTACTACTACTACTACTACTACTATTGTTTATAATTTATACAATTAACTTCTTTGTGGTTTGGCCTCGGTCTTGCTAGGATATTTATTACTTCAACTCTCTTATACTTGGGAGAAGATGTCAATCTTTTGGTCGTGTCAGTATTCTCTATTACCTACTTAGTGTTTATAATCTCAAAGGCATGAAGATTTCCATCCTTGGAATCTTCTATTTTAATAAAACAAATCGATACATTCTTTATCATGGACAAGGTTTCTTTTGCCCTAACTTTCACCAAAGTATCATTGATAATGTACTTCAAAAATTGACGTAAAGATGATGACTCGGCCTTAATGGCATGTATCCATGGCCTTCCTAACAATACGTTGTAGGAAGGCTGGATATCCATCATTTGTAAGGCCATCTAAAACATTTGAGGTCCTATAAACAATTCAATTTTAATGGTCCCTATTACCTATCTTAGGAAACCGTCATATTCTCTAGCTGTTATAGTATTTGGCCTTATATAATTAGCATTAATTGGCATCTCATGTAACATATTTTTTGGTAACACATTTAAAGTTAAACCATATCTACAAGTACTTTGTTCATTAGGCAATCCTTATATCTCATAGTGATGTATAAAAGCTTGTTATGTTAAGTCTCTTCCAGGTCAAGCTAATCCTCGGTAAAGTACAAGTAATTGGTGGCTTGAATTCTTCCCATTAAATGTCCCATTATATCTTGAGTGATATTATATGGCATATATGCTTCATTCAATACTTTTTGCAATGCTTTATGATGTAACTTAGAACTCAAGATAAGTGACATTAAAGAGATTCTAGCAGGAGTTTTCTTCAATTGATCTACCAAACTATACTCACTATGCTTCATCAACCTTAGAAATTCATAGGACTCCTCTTCATTGATAGGTTTGTTCACTTCCATATCTTTAGAAGCATCAATTATTTCTTTTCCTTTATATTTCATGTGTCTCTCTAATTTTTCCAGTGTAAAACACCAATCACTTTGAGTCAAACTGCTAATTTCAGCATGGGAGATAAGAACGAGCTTTTATTGTTGAAAGAATACTAATAACTATAAGGCATTATGCCATAACTTCCATTATTTGTACATAGAAACTTGATCAAGATTAGTTTTGGTGGACCACCCACAATTGGTTGGAGTCTATAAACCTCCACCTTTCTCTCCTAGCAGCTTGTCATCCCTATTTCACTACTCTCTTCTTCATTCCCTATCCTTATCATACCAAAAGCTAGCATCCTTTTTACTTCTTGGTGAAATTCTTTACAACCATCAATGTGATGTTCGACATTACCATGGAACTTGTAGTAATTATTTCCATTCATTACTAGTTCAAACTTAGATAAATATCTAGATTGTACCAGCATACCATACAATTTTTCTATGGAAACCTTTAAAACTCTTTCCTTTTGTCTTTTTATTTCCATAACATTCACCATTCACTACTTAAAACATGATTAGGAAAAGAGTTGGAATTCACAAGGGTGCATCGTCGAAATTTATCCACCCAGCTTTTATCAATTATAGAAGCTTGTTTTTAAATGCATTACAACTTTCAATGTCATATCCAGCAATGACGACATGATACTCATGTGTCAAGTTCAACTGATACCAATATGGGTATGGAGGTTGTAATGGGGTTAGGGGAACAAGGGCCACTTGCCAAATATTAAATAACTTTGAGTATATTTCTCCCAAGAAAATTGGTAATGGTGGCCATTATTCTTGGGTTCTTTGAAAATTCTTTTTTGGAGGATTAATAATTTTGTTATTTTGATGGTCATTTAGTTGGTGTTGTTAAGAAGGGTTTAGTGAAGTTTACACTTGCAACTTATTAGGTAGGTATTTGAAAGTTATAGTGATGGTATAAATTTTCTTACCCTTATACCCTTCTTCCACGTTGTTCACCTTAAAATCCTCTTAGTATCCTTTTTTTCCCAATAAAGTCTTTCTTCTTAGTAGGCTCTAACGTTCTTCCTATTCTCATTGCTTGTTCTATTCTTTCAGTAATAGCTACAACATCATAGAAATGCTGAGCCAAACTACCTATTAGGTGTCCAAAGTAAGAAGATTTTTTTGTAAAGGAAAATTTGTGCAATGTTTTGGGGATAAATACATATATTCTTACTTGGGAACATAAATCCCACCTATTTGTGTTAGTTTGAACATATGTTTGCAATTATTGAGCTAGTATCTATTTCATGTGCTGCCTTTGGTGAAGAAGTCAATTTTTTTTTCTTGTAGGCCCTTTCTTGCTCCACTAAAATTTATTAAGCGTAAAATTTTAAAGCTATAAAAAATTTTTGTATATAGAATATGTTAACGTGAAGAATAAATATGAAAATCATAGAACAAGAATCATAGAATATTTAGTTTCCTAATTAGCCTTGATTGTAAATTGTCTATGATTATTTCCTAGATTAGTGTAATAAGTTTTTCCTAATTAGTCTCTATATAGCCTATATATACAAGAGCCTCTTCTACTCTTTTGCTCTTATTTTTATACTGAAATAAAAATCAAATATATTCTTCCTCAATTCAACATGGTATCAGAGTAGAGATTCTAGGGCTATAGAATTTTTTTAGAAAAGAATGGAAACCCCTTCTACTATGGTGAAAACTTATGAAGGGGAGAATTTAATCCTTGCAGATCTAATGGCAGGGATAACACAACTTGCCAGCCATGAACCAGTTGCACCAATTGGAATCAAATTAGATAACAACAACTATATATTATGATCCCAAATTATTGAGATATATATCTTAGAAAAAGACAAGTTGGGATACATAAATGGAGACCTTCCATAACCTCTGCTAACAGATCTAACATTTAGGAAGTGGAGAACTAAAAATGCAATGGTGAAGGGATGGCTGATCAACTCTATGAACCCAAAACCTGTAAGCAACTTCATCAGATTTTCAACAAGTAAAGCTGTTTGGGATAACACTGCAACAACATACTTAGATGGCACCGATACATCATAAGTATATGAACTCAAAAAAGGAGTTCTTAGGCTGAAACAGGAAGGAGGATCTATTAAAACATATTACAACAATCTGCAGGGATTATGGAGAGAAATTGATTTCCAGTGTCCAAACACTATGGAGTGCAATATTGACATACAGAAATATAACTCACTTTTGCAAGAGGACAGAGTCTATATATTCTTAGATGGGCTTGATGACAGACTTGACAATATTAGAGCAGATGTGCTCCAGATGCAACCATTTCCAACAGTAGAATAAGCCTATGTGCAAGTTAAGAGAGAAGACCTAAGGCAATCTGTGATGCTGAAAAAGGAAGAAGTCATATCTGGAGGTGCTATGCTGTCAAGGGGAGGACAAAAACCTCAGCATCGTTTATCCTTTTTAATGCCAGCGAATGGAAGGTCAGTTACCAAATCATATGGGGAAGGAGGAGGTTGCACACACTGTGGAAATACAAAACACACCAAAGATACATGTTTCAAAATACATGGTTATCCAGATTGGTACGAACTCAAGGCAAAGAAAAAACCAGAAGCCAGGCGTAGTGAACATCCTGATCATGCAGCGCTTATATGTATAGAACCTACACTATCACTTGTACCTGCACAAGAATCTCCTATCTCGGCTGAATAATAGATTGATCAGAATAACCTAGGTAATTAAGGTTATGTTTTTTGCTCTTAGAATAGAAGACATGATTATGATAGTTGGATCATTGACTCTGAAGCAATAAACCACATGACGTATGATCCTGGTGATTTATCTGACACCACTTAACCAAAACAGCTATGCATTGCTAATGCTAATGGAGTGACATATCCAGTGACCGGGGCTGGAATAGTTGCACTTTCTCCTTCTTTCTCATTACCATATACAATAGTCCCATCACTCTTCAACAAGTTGTTATCTGTAGGACAAGTGATCGAGAAATTACAATGTTATGCACTAATGTATCCTAGTTTTTGCTTGTTTTCAGGATATTCTCACCAAGGAGATTATTAGTCGTGGTACTAAAAGGGAAGAGTTGTATTACATGAATGACTTCAGCTGTGGTCGAGCAAATAACATACACCTCATCGACAATAAGGAACGACATATTTGGTTATGGAATAATCGGTTGGGACACCCCTCATTTCGGTATTTACGCTATTTATTTCCAGTACTATTCATGAAATTGCACGAAGTAGATTTTCAGTGTGAAACTTGTATTAACGCCAATAGTCATCGTGTATCATACCTAATAAGTTTAAATCAGAGTGTCACTCCACTTGTAATTGTTCATACTAATATTTGGGGCCCTGCCTCAATTACTATCTCTTCTAAAGCTCACTGGTTTGTCACATTTGTTGATGATTATACACGAATGACTTGGTTGTATGCGATGAAAACAAAACATGAAGTGTTTGACATATTTTGCTCATTCCATAATATGATTCAAACACAATTTTCTGCAACACTACAGATTCTATGATCCAATAATGGTGGGGAATATGATAATAAACAATTCCACCGATACTATCAGGAACATGGTATGCATCATGAGACATCTTGTCCACAAACGCCACAACAAAATGGTGTTGCTGAACGTAAAAACTAACATATCTTGGAGATCACTAGAGCTCTCTTGATAGTTGCTAATGTGCCCAAACGGTTTTGGAGTGATGCAATGGTGACTATAGTATACTTGCTAAATAGACTGCCATCAAGAGTTTTGGACTACAAGACCCGGCTTCAAGTTCTAGGCCACCATGTGATCCTATCGTCAGTTCTCATGCTCCCTCCTAGAACATTTGGTTGTGTCATATATGTTCATATATATAAAAATCAATGAACTAAGCTCGACCCTTATGTTGTCTGATGTGTTTTTCTTGGGTATATAGCTCACAAGAAAGGATATTGATGCTATGATCCAGCTACAAGATGACTCTATACCTCCATGGACGTTACCTTCCTTGAATCTGAGCATTTCTTACTTCCCTATCTTTTAGGTCCTCTTCTCAGGGGGAGCTCATAAGTGTAGAGCAGGACTAGGAATATTGGTTGGGCTTTACTGATAGTACAATGAAGAATGCAGAGGGAGATAATGAGCATATGATAAGTAAGATCTTAGATAATATTATCCAGCTGGATGTTGCTATTGATATAGAGACAAAATTAATGAGGGAGCAAGAAGGAATAGAAAATGTTGAGCACGTTGAGACCGAGACATGGAGAAGAGTGCTGAAACTAGTGAGCAAATGGAAGAAACTAGAGAAGTCTCTAATGAACAACCCTTCTATGCCATGACAGTACCACAATCAGTTCAATCTCCTAAGAATATTCATGAGGTACAAGTTCTAAACTCATCTCAAAATATTTCTAATAGCTATAACTTGCCTTTCAGATATAATCGTGGACAACCTTCAAAACGATATTCACTCGATCATAGAATGAGCAAATCCAAGTACCCAATTGCCAACTGTGTCTCAACTCAGAAGCTATCTGAACCCCTTAAAGCATTGGCGCATAAACTATCTATAAAAGATGTCCCTAATATAGTGAATGAAGCTTTGAATAATCTTAAATGGATTCAAGCAATAGAGGAAGAAATGGAAGCACTGCAGAAAAATAAGACTTGGAAGCTCACACCATTACCTGAAAAAAAGAAAACTATGGGATGTAGATGAGTGTTCTATGTCAAGTACAAAGCAGATGGTTCAGTAGTAGAAAGATATAAAGCAACTCTTGTGGTGAAGGGATATACTCAGATATATGGGATAGATTATCAAGAAACCTTCTTGTTGGTAGCAAAATTAAATATTATGAGAGTACTGATCTCTCTTACTGCAAACTTGGAATGGCCACTACACCAATTTGATGTGAAAAATGCTTTTCTTTATGGAGATCTTGAGGAGGAGGTGTACATGAATGTTCCACCTGACCTTACTTCTCCAATGCAAGGGAAGGTGGTTTGCAAACTACGAAAGGCATTATATGGCTTAAAACAATCCCTGAGAGCATGGTTTGGACGATTTAGTTTTGCCATGCGAAGATACAGTTATAAGCAAAGTAATTCAGACCACACTCTTTTCTTGAAGCACCAACAAGAAAAGGTAACAACATTCATAATCTATGTTGATGATATGATAATTACAGGAAATGACAAAGAAGAAATCTCAAAATTACAAAAGCAATTAGCAACTAAGTTTGAGATGAAGAACCTCAAAGGATTAAAGTATTTTTAGGGATTAAAGTGGCTCGATCGAGACAAGGTATATTTCTATCCCAAAGGAAATATGTGCTTGACTTGCTATCTAAAATAGAAATGCTTGACTGCAAACCAGTCGATACACCAATAGTTCAAAACCATGGTTTGGGAGAATTTCCTAATCAGGCTCCCACCAATAAAGAGAGATATCAACTCCTTGTTGGAAAACTAATATACTTATCTCATACTCAACCAGACATTACATATGCCGTGAATTTGGTAAGTTAGTTTATGCATTACCCTAGTGAAGATCATATGAGTGCTTTGATTCGCTTTTTGCGATACCTAAAGTCTTTTCTAGGCAGAGTATTGATGTTTAGGAAACATCAACATCTGCACATCAATGGTTACATTGATGTAGATTAGGCAAGGAACATTACTAATAAGAAATCCACATCTGGCTACTTCACATTTGCGGGTGGGAATCTAATCACTTAGAGAAGCAAGAAACAGAAGGTAGTTGCTTTATCAAATATAGAAGCTAAATTCAGAGGTATGACCAAAGGACTATATGAGCTACTTTGGTTAAAGAGATTAATGGAAGAAATTGGATGTTCATCTCCATATACAATGAACATGTTTTGTGACAATAAAACAGCCATAGTAATTGCGCATAACCCAATTCAACATGATCGTACCAAACATGTTAAGGTAGATCGGCATTTTATAAAATAGAAGCTTGAAGACAATGTGATTCAATTTTCATTTGTAAAATTAGAAGATTAGCTAGCAGATATACTTACAAAGGCTATCTTGAGCAAAATCTTTCATAACTCACTTGACAAGTTGGGCATTGTTGATATCTATATACTAACTTGAGAGGAAGTGTTAACTTGAAGAATAAATATGAAAATCACATAATAAGAATCATAGAATATTTAGTTTCCTAATTAGCCTTACTTGATTGTAAATCGTATTATTTCTTAGACTAGTGTAATGAGTTTTTTCTAATTAATCTCTATAGAGGTTATATATATACGAGCCTCTTCTGCTCTTATTTTTGTACTAAAATAAAAATCAAATATATTCTTTCTCAGTTCAACAGAATATGACATCAATAGCAATAATAAATAAATTACGATGAAGACTGGATATGCTAAAATGTAAGGAAAACATTCATAGATTGAGAATGATTGACAACATGAAACATATATATAGATGTCACATAACAAACGAGGTCTGCAATCTCCAGGGCCATAATTCCATAAAAAACAGTACATATTTTTACTCAGTCTTTATCAGGAAAATTTAAATCAAAAGGTGGATAAGGAAAAGAAACCGAAGAAAAAAAGAAAAGAAATTTCAATAGATATGGAGAAACCAACAAACCACACAAGATACGCGCGCGCGCGCATACACTGACCGTCCGGTGAAGCAGGAGAGATTCAAATCATGTCGAGGGAGCGATCACTTTAGAGAGATCCTCGAGAGTTTTTTCGCCTTCAAGTACAGCCACTACTTCAGACATTGTAGGCCTGAGAGAAGGTGATTGATCGGTGCACATCATTGCCAAGTGCAGGACAATTTTCGCTTGGTCCCAGTCATAAGTGCGCAAGCTTGGGTCAACTAAGTCTCCTAGCCTTCCCCGCGCATTTAAATTACCAGCCTGCAATTGTTTGAACTTCTAAGAAATATCTCCAAAAGGAAAATCATATCTATATACTAATTATCTCAAAATATTGTTTTTGGATTAGTATTCGAGTAATACCAATCATTTGAGGGTTAGTATCTCATGAGACCCAAAATTAAAGTATTGTTGTATGGGGAAAAAACTTCGATTTATATAATATCAGAATGAATAACATACTAGCTTAATTGATATATATAAATTACCTCATTTTATCAAAAAGGTTTTGATTTTGAACCTTTCTTTCGTAACAAAAACATTAAATTATTAAATTGATATCGCATTATCGTCTTGTTCCTCGTAAAAAATCAAACGTCTAGTAAGCTTATTTGATCATTTTTTTGCTAAAAAATGTTAATTAAGAAAAACAGTTATCTAGCTCTTACCGTATCTAGAAGAAAAACAGTTTCTTGGTTTGCTCTGTAGTCAGCATTATTTCTCCCACTAACGATTTCAAGGAGAAGGATCCCAAAACTGTAGACGTCGACTTTCACTGTCATGGCTCTCCGGGTTGCATACTCTGGTGACATGTATAGACTGCAACAGCAACGAAATGATAGATTAAATAGGAACCCAATTTTCTCCAAATAAAATTGTAAAGTCAATGTTTACTTACAGATCTCCTCCTGCTCCAATCGCAATATATGGATTTTCCTCCTCATAAAGCTTTGCCAATCCAAAATCTGATATTTTCGGATTACAACTTGCATCAAGCAGAATATTATTGGCTTTTATGTTTCTGTGAATTATTGGTGGATTCCTTTCGTGAAGATACTTCAAACCCTTCGCTATTCCCCTGCAGATTATAAATCTTTTCTGCCAATCAATTTGCACAGTAGGATTTGTACCTGCAAATCCCCAAGTCAATGGTCAGCAGTCTCCTATGTTCTGATTGTGAAAAAATGGTTGATTAAGGATCACTATAAGGTTAAGGTCTTTTGATTAGAACCAAACTCAACTAACACTCGACACTGAAAATTCTTAAGCTTCAAAACACTTGACAATCTTAAAAGATAAACTACAAACTAGGGATAATGTTGTATAGAGAAAATAAAAGGTGAACATAAAACAATATAAACTTTAAAACCATCGTAAAGTCACTTAGATCGGTATATAGGCTGCACGCAAGGCTTGAATATTTAAAAGAACACTATCATTAACTTGGAAGTTTTTCTGAAAGGACCATGACTTTGTATATAAACACCTCACTTTTATCTGTTCTAGCGTGTGTGTGTGTGTGTAAATAAATCCAAAAGCATTTAATATATCAAAGGTAAAGAGAAAACTAACAAGACTTCAGCATGCACTAAGAGTTCATTGCCTTGCACATAGCTCGGTTTTCGTTGCTCTTAGATTAGGTGTATAAATTACACCATTTTAATGGAACCTAAGGAGTAAACTAGATAAATTGGAGCCTCGTGCATTACTTAGAAGTACCATTTTAATTTCTAGCTAGTAAAATTTCTAAGAAAATAGAGGTTTTTAAACTAAAATATTAATTACTAAGTGGAGCAACGAGACTTGTCCAAGTTCGTTAGCAAAAATTTTAAATGCCAAATTAGATTGAGACCGAGAGATCAGAAAATTACCAAATAAAACTTGTCCAAGTGAGCCATGTTCCATATATTCGTAGATGAGCAAAATTAGGTGCCTTCTGGAATAACTAGCAATCAAATTAACAAGGTTTTCATGTTTCAAGTCCAAGGCCTTCTTGGCATAAACTTCACTTTCTATTTCATCTACTGCTTTTGAATGAGTGAATAGCTTCTTCACTGCTACAGTCAGATCTGGCAATTCAGCCTGCAGGCATGTGAAATCAAAATGATGAAAGGTTAAATAACATGAAAGTTATTCTTCCAAAGGAAAAAATTAAGGAACAAGTAAAATTCTTTTTTTACCCTGTATACTATCCCTGAACGTCCGCTACCAAGCTGCATCTTGGGGCTAAATTTTTTTGTTGCATGAATGATCTGTTTAAGGGTGAAAGTTCTTTCTCCAATCTTCACTTCGGTTTCTACATATTCCAATAACACATGAATTAAGTGAATTGAACCACAATTATGGTAAGAATTATCCAGATAGAGAAAAAAGTGCTTACCTCGCAATTCTCTGTCACCTATCCAGCCCATTCTCCATATGAAGGCCAGCAACAGCAGCAGAAACAAAATACAGCATCCTATAATCAACGCAATTTCCCTACCATGCAGTTTTCTTGGAACTTGAGAAACATACAGAAAACAATGGTTGTCAGCCAAGCAATAAACTATTCTCACACTGAGAATGAAGTCAGCAACAGAATCCTGGGTTTTAATAGAAAAAAATAAAAATATTGAAGTTGTGTTTTCTACCACGAGTGATGGAAACGGCTGATATGAGAGGTCCGTTGAGATCTTGTCTGGATATAGATCCTTTGTCAGCCCAGTAGAGCTGGATCTCTAACGAACCATCATTTATTTTAACCGGGAAAACTAGCTGTTTTCCTTCATGTTCTTTCACATAGATTTCCTTTATGTTGACATCTTTCATTTCAATAATTCCCTACAATCAAGACTTTCTTAAGTGCGTGACATTAGTACATAAATAAGGATTCTGATAAGTTAATACTTACCTGAATATATAGATCAAGCACTCGTTTTCCTGATGTGCTGTAATCTTCACTCTTAGAATATAATGCTTCAGCAAAATAAAGTGTCACAATGTACTTGCCTTTACGCAAGCAGAGGCCATAATACGTTAGAGAGACGGGAGCAAGGCGAAAATTGTTATCTATGTTTGCCTTAGCGCTAGTAATTTCACATGTCCAGTTCCTTACTAAACCACTGGCATTGAAGTTTGTGTTGAGGTAGTCCCCAGCATAGCTATAAGCCCAATCATCAGATGGACTAAGATTAAAACTTGATATGGAGGTATCGTTATGATAATGATCCTTTCCGTAATATACATCCTCACCACCACTATTTATAAACAGGGAATTATCTGCAGGAAAACTTTTTTTCAGTACAAACATGATTGTTTCCAATGAGAAAATCAGCAATATAATTAGAAGATAGAAATTCTCTATCTAATAATGTAGGTATGTGCGCGCACCTATGCCTGAATGCCCTTGGAAAATATTTAGGGGAGTTATTTATTTAATTTCTTTTTTTTGAAAAACAAACTCCTTACAAATGGAAAATGACTAGTGTATTTGGTGGTAATACGCTGTGGTAATGCATTTAGATTTCCGTAAGTGTATTACTAGTGGTTGAAACATTAAGGTTAGATAAGGAATCCCAAATGCATTTAGATTTCAAAAGAATGAACATACGCTTTCGACGACAATTTTTTCTCTTCATGTTACCACCATCTATGTAAGACCTAAGAATTGACACAGAAATTTGTTAGCCATACTTCAAGATCGCTCTTATTGCAGAAAATGATGGTATCACATACCTTGTCGGGTTACTGAAATGCAGCAAGATCATGAAATTAGACAAATAAATAAATAAAAAATCAATGACAACCTTCAGGAGCGATTCATTAAAGTCAATAAATTTGTAACAGAAAGCAAAATGGAAAGGAGTTTGGTTCGTCCCCTTACATGGTTACATTTTGCAGTCCCGAGCAACTTATATTTTTACATGCCTCGTCGAAGTTATTGTAAGAAAGATCCCTGCACATTAACAATTCATAAAAATGAAGCTTTCATAATATGTAACAATGTAACTACTCCCTAAATTGCTTTCATAAATTTTTCCTCAGTTAATAATTCATCAAAATTAACTTTCTTAACATCATGTCACCTTCCTAGCATGCCACTTATTCAATACTAACCACCATTTGTTGTCTCTTTAATGAAAGGATTATATTTTATGTGCTAGCCCATATATGGAGGGGGGTGATGTCAACACCTCCATTTAAACTTTCCTCTTTCTAGTGAAATTTCTTCCCTATAACCGATAGCTTATTCTCCCTTTCTTTTGCAGAAAAATTTCTTCAAACCCTATCTCAAAATTCATCATATACTAATCATTTAACTCTTGAGTAAGGTTTTTTTTAATCTCTTTCTATTTGATTTATGGTATTGGTTTAGATCTTTTGTTTACAATAAATTTAATGAAAAATTAAAGTTTATGTGATGTTAGTGATTTTATTTGAAGTAATTCATGTGTCGAATAATATATATTTGTGTAAATGCATATTGAAATAGAATATGTAGAAATGAATTGATATGGGATTTTGCTTGTGTGTTTTGATGAATTTTGAGTAAAAGAATTTGAATAAATTTAATATTAGGAAAACAAATTGGGAATTATTGAATAATTGTATAGAAAGAATCATGTTGAAATTCTAGAAAATCTATTTTGGGGTTGAAGATGGAGGAATTATAGTTTAGTCCCTAATTTTTTAAAAGTTATGATTTTGCCCTTGAATTCTAAAAATATATAGTTTAGTCCTTGGTTGTAAATAGTAGTTTTTAGAGAGGTTTTAATAAAGAACTGAGATTTATTGATGGTTTGTTACCATGTTTTATTGTTTCCATTTGAATTTGAAATTAATTCTATTATATATAAAAATATGTTTAGACATTCAGAAGCCTTGTATAACATTTCTTTATAAAAAATTTGTTGAAGATTACGGTTTACATACTTGTTATAACTATGAGTAATTAATATAAATATGTTTTAAATAAAATTCATAAAACATGTGTGTTCGTGTCTTTACATTCATTGTGAACACATAACGTGACACTTAGTTAAATACTTGGCATGACACGTTATGTAATGTGATTTGAACATGATGTAATGGTGAGTTATATACTTCATGATGTTGGGTTATGTACATGGTGTGATGGGTTATGAAATGGTTTGAAAGTTATTTATTATATCATTCTTTGGTATATTTGTATTGGTTAGTTATTGAGATGTGAAAACTTAATTTTTTCTATAATTATTTTATTTTAGACTTATAGATTTAAAAATTAAGATATTAAAGAATTATATAAATTATATTTTAAAGTATCACATAATAATTTAAATTTTTAAATTAAATTGGTTATTTAATATGGTATCAAAGATTTGTTGATCAAATAATTATGAATTTAAATTTTACTATATATTTTATAAATATATGGTAAAATAGCATATATCACCTTGCTAAATGCTAGGAGAACATAATAAAAAAGCATAACCACAAAACATTAATATAGCATTAGCATAATATTGTGCTTTAACCTTTTTTAACATATGTCACCTTGCTAAATGTTTAATGTTTAACCACAGAACAAATCATGGTTAACACCATACTTCATCTATAAAAAAGTAATCCAAAAGGTGAAATTGTTTGATAAAGTCCTAAAAATAGACAAAGAGAAAATCATCAATATCTTAGTTTCGACACAGATAAAGGAGTGATTCAAAAGTTTCTCAAAAGAAATTATGTAGACAGCTGCAGATAAGCTTGCATTAATCTAGTGTCTTACACTGTAGGACGACTGTTTTTCGATTTCTTCGGGTCAGTGATCCATGAAGGAAGCCCAGTAAGCATGTTTCTCGTTAAAAATCTAAGCAAGAAACACCAACACATCAGCAACAGTGTTCGCCAGCTATACATTATATTATATAAATATAAATATAAACAACTTTGGCACATACAACTTTGTCAGTTTCTGAAATGTTTCTGGAATGCTACCAGTTAAGCTGTTGAAGCTCAAATCACTGCGAGCCAAAGCGAAACGCATCAAATATATATTACCCAAAATTGAAAACTCGAGACTTAATTGGTAATGTCGATCAAAGTGTCATCTGACGTTAAAAGAAAGAACGAATGAGATCAATGTATAGACATAATTGTTGAGTTATTTACACGATATGGAGTTTTAACCAATTGGTGAAGGCTATCTAAGATTGAACAATTACTGGAGATTTCGTAAAAGGTAAACGTACAGATATGATAACTCAGGCCACTTGCCAATGTATTCGGGTATGGGACCATTAATATTGCAATTTCTCAGAACCCTGCAGGAACAATTGAAGAAGTAAGAGACTGTAGATTAACAACTTCCATTTTCTCGATGTTTTTCATCAATTTTAAACATGATAGAGTTAATGGAAAAACATTCTTAATAGTGTAAAATTTTGAATTACAATAGTTCTTTAATATAATATTAAAGTTATTAGTTAATTAACATAATAAACTAAATAAATAAAATGTAAGTCATTATCAAATAGTTTCTTTATAATATTACACAACGATAGAAATTGAGAGAACAGAAGCGGTGGAAAACGTCTTTATAATATTAATTTCATATGAAACAAAATCCCAAGATGTGTCAATGAAAGTGCTTATCTACTTGGAAAACTAAACGTCTAAAGATTTTCGAGTAAATTCATGCACATTAGAAAACGATTGCTTGGCAAAGGTTGCTTGCCAAAGTCATGTTCCAATACTCTTAAATTTTTACAGCAATACTGTGTATCAGGCAGGCATTTTTTTTTTTAGATTAATGTGGATGTTCGGACTAGCTTACACCCACGACGACCCACGACGACTAGACAGTTATCTTAAGGTTACGTGTGGATGACAAAGTTTTGTAGCACCACAACTCCGATATATGGTTCTGAATTTCTGATGGAAGTCCCAAAGGGGAATTCCAAATTATAAACAATTTTCTTTCACGTGGGCTTGTTGACCTTATCAGGGCCTCTTTATTTATTATTTAATTACAATCATGTTTTTAAATATATTTAAATTTGTTTAGTTTTAAATTATTTTTATATATATATATTTTATTGTTTTGATATGTTAATATAAAAAATAAATCAAAAAATTAAATAAAACTATTATCTTGATTTATGTTTAAACAAAAAAATATTATTAAAAATAATTCTTACTATACCTCCAGATGCCCTAATTAAGAGAGGAAAATCGAAGTAATTCCATGCATGGATGAATTTGGGAGCTCATTTGTGATCAACGAAGTTTAATTTGGGAGCTCATTTGCTTGCTCTTGCTTGAGTATTTTGGGTTTCCTAAATTTGATCTGCTACCTCCATGAAGCGTGCCAAGTTCTTGATGAAGCACCATGCTTTTGTTTGAAATAGTCTGCCAGCAATATCAAAAGACATGAGACTAGTCTGCAGACAGCATTGGAACAAGCTGAACAAAATTTAGTGGAACAAGAATGTGATAAATGGACCCAATGGCAGGGCAGCCGGAAAATGAAATTAAGAGGGG
>NW_011501235.1:24161-28075 GCF_000495115.2 Populus euphratica | reverse complement strand
AAAAAAAAAAAAAAAAAAAAAAAAAAAAGGAGCAGTGAATAACTAGAACTATGCAATCACAGAGAACCATATCCAAAGTAACTTAATAAATGATATTAGAATTATTAAAGGTTTATATTATTATTAATTTTAAAATTAATCTGAATACTCGTATTAATAAATAAATAAATAATATCTTATTAATAATTTCGGAATCTCGGCCTATGTGGCCATGTCTATTGGTTGTTGTTTGTTCCTTTCATTTAAGACAAGTGGTAAATTAATAATCCCTTGTTGGGCATGCTGTGCCTTTATCATGTGCTCCTTTCTTTGGGCCTACCTCAATATATTACTATTACATTATTTTTAAGATAACAAAATAATAAAATAGTATTTATAACGTAACAAGAGTGAATATGTTTTTTCTTCTCGATCTCGGTCACAAATAACTTTTATTAGAAATTATACTCAATTGTTTATAACTTTTTTAGGTAAAAACATGATCTACACTAATATAATAACTGGCATAATTACGAGATAATTAATTACGTAACTGAGTGATAACATAAATTATTATAATACAATGAATAAAAATATTGAATAGTTTATAATTTAAAAGCACTATAATTATAATTCCTTCAAATAACTATGGAAATCACCTCGTTATGGTGTATGTTGAGTGAATTTATGGTTATATTACTTGAAGTATAATGAATATAACTTACAGAGATTGAAGTGAAGAGAGTGTGCCCAAATTTTCGTTTATAGTACCACTGAGGAAGTTGCGGTCGGCACAGCTGTGACAGGAAGATGTACAGGTATTTGATTGAGAATTAAGCTGTCCATATATAGATGCAAGACTGTTTTAATCTATAAAAAAAACACTTACATCACTGTCAAGTTTTGACAATATTATGCTGTCTGGTATTGGCCCATTCAAGTTATTCCGGGAAAGATCCCTGATTTTCAACCCAGATAACAGAATAAATATATGAATATATATAATAAAAAAAATATCTTGCAAATATACCATTGACTTACAATATACGAAGCGATTGTAGACCCTTCAGATTCGAAGGGATGGTGCCATCAAGATCGTTGCTGGAAAGATCCCTGATTCATGATACATGTTCCGGAAGATAAAAACTTTCAGTTAATATCATCAACAGATTCAATTCTATATTGTATCAATGGAACTTTTATCAGTTGTGGTGTAGAAAAGGTCTTTCTGAAGTTTTCTATACTTCACGAATATTGATAGACATTCCTTCTGAAATTTTAAGCAGTTTTTTTTTTTATATAATCTACAAGTTATTTTAGACAAAAAAAATTATAATCTCAATGCCTTTGTATTATATAAATAATCATTTCAATTTAAAAATTTAAGTTATTTGATAAGCTATATATATCTATATATATATATATATATATATATATATATAACTTTAACATACTCTCAACTAAAAAGTTATTTAAGCTTAATTATTGCACAATTCACCAATACCTTATATTTATTTATTTGTAATTAATTAACTTGAGAACATGGCTTAAAGAGATTATCAATTAGTAATTGGCTTTAAATCACAGCATTAAAATATGACTTCTGTTAGAACTAATTATTCATTAGGAAGCTTGATAGAATCTGCTAGATTTACAATGAAGCAGAGCGTGCTACAATTCAGTCATCATTAGAAGGGTTATCTACTATCATTTCTAAGGAATTTCAACACCATTTATTTTATATTTTATTCTCTTTTTTTTTCAATTGAAGAGCAAAACATAATATCACAATGTTGTTATATGTAGCAAAACTCTAAATTGATCTAAAAGAGAGTTTATATTACTTTCAGCAGATGAAAAAAGTTGTTATATGTAGCAAAAAAACATAATATCACACAAAAGCCAAACACAAAGAAAAATATTAAAAAGGTTCGTTTGTTACAATTTCAAATCAATTTAGAATTAGTTATTAATTATTAATTGTCTTTAAAAGTATAACTTCGGTAAGAACTGGCAAGCGTGATAGAAATATGTTAGATATAAAATCCATACGATGCTTAAAATAATTTTATGGAATTCTAATTTGCATATATTTATGTTGAAAGGGATAAGGTTAATGCGATTCAAAACTGAGCAAACTAAAGTATAAACCCAAATTAAACTGGAAGACTTACAGATATTCCAGATTCTGCAACTTTGTCAGGCTTGGAGGTATAGACCCGGTCAACGAATTGCTTGAAAGGTACCTGATGTTTTGCACAAAGCCATTGTACCATTATTTAGAAATAAGAACAGCCTAGGCATGCCATCATTTATATGTAAAGAAGAAGGAATCCAAGCTTTAACATACAAATACTTGAGATGCTGTAATTTCCCCAGCGTTGAAGGAATCCCACCAGAAGCTGATTACCGTAAAGATTACTGTTGTAGGCAATATGATCAAACCTCATTTTCATCAATGGTGACCACTGTAGATTCAATACTGAAAAGAGAAATGTATATGTAGTTATGATACTTACATTGTTTCCAAGTTTTTGAAGCGACCTATTGAATAGTGAATAGATCCATCCAACTTTTTTCGTACCAATTTTCTGTCAAAGAAATTGAAGTAATTCACATCGAGACAATCAGAATTTGAATCTATCAAGTTTTATACATACATGTAAGTGACCCAACGAAACGATCCATTTTTGGTGTTGTGAGGGGAACCACATTTGATCTCTTCTCCAGAACAAATATGATCCGACAGCGATAACTGGGTGGAAGATGACAGCAAATTCTGTGCAAGGAGTCGAAGAGCAAGTACTGCCGAAAAAAGATTCTTGTTAAGTCCCGCAAAGATCTTCTGATATTTAAGATAAAAGTACTCAATCGACTTATTATATACTTACATGTACGGGTTAGAATGGATAATAAGTGTGTTTAAGCAAGAAATGAAGCTAGTAAATTAAATGAGGCTCACCTATGTTATTGCACTTGCATATATATACTTTCTATTGACTAAATAAATGACTAATACATACAATGTTTTCATGAGATATCTTTTCAAATTAGTTAATGAGCAATAGGACCATTTATTTATGCTGCAAAAGAACTCTTCATATTCGAATAGCTTTTCTTTCGTCATGAATTTATATTCATGGTAATTTCAATGGCTTTCTCACCCTATCCCACGTCGATTAGCAATTAAACTAACACACACGCATATAGTTTTGAATGATTGTGCTCGAGTTGTACCTTCATAATATGGAAGTAATCGATTATGTGCGACCTGTTTATGTTAGGTTGGTTGTTATTTTATGTAAGGCATGCACCAACTATTGACTATCGATAGCGACCATTGAATGAGCTAGAATTGGTGGTTACTAATATTGACAACATAATAAAAGAAGCTTCCATAGATGCCTATAAAAAAGACATGATTTTAGAGAGCAAAATGAGAAGAATTTTATGATGATTTTAGAAAGCAAAGAGAAGAATTTTGTGAGCATATGAAGAGAGAAAAAGAGAGCTGCAATGAGAAGAGTTTTGTGAGAATGTGAAGAGAGAAAGAGAGAGCTGCAATGGCAGCAAGGCAAAAATAGAAAGAGTTTTGTGAGAATGTGAAGAGAGAAAAAAGAAAGAGAGAGCTGTAATGGCAGCAGCTTTGCTGCCATTGCAGCAACTGCAAGTGCAGCAAAGAAAGCTGGAGTAGAGTAGAGAGAATTGATCTTTCTCCTCCATGTATTTGTTTTATATTCTTTCTCTAATCTCTAATAATATAGACTCTCTCTCGTGGATGTAGGCGGTTTTGCCGAACCACGTAAATACCGTGTCTTAGTGTGCTTCACCTCCTATGAGCAAATATTAGTACATCACCGGTCAGAATTTCCCAACAATTGGTATCAGAGCACATGGTTTAAAGTGGTGTTTGATTTTGCTAAAAAATAAAAGTT
>NW_011501235.1:23048-23198 GCF_000495115.2 Populus euphratica | reverse complement strand
TGCGAGGTGGAGGATTGCGTGAAGTATACCGCAACTTTCTCTTTCTATGTAATCAATGGCAAAGAATTTATGGAGCCAACTTGAAGCATCTTAGCTGAAACAGGATGCGACCGTCTATAAAAGGCAAAGACACCTTAAAGAGAAGGTGAG
>NW_011501235.1:22125-22435 GCF_000495115.2 Populus euphratica | reverse complement strand
ACAATGACACCCCCGCCGCATGACGACGAGCGGAGACACCTCAGAAGAAGGTGTGAATGGACAGATAGGAGCCCTAATTACAGAACATCCCAGAGCCGATGTGATGGTTAGATATGAGTGGATAGATGGATAGCCAATGAAGTGGCTATGATGAGTATGAAGATAAATGCCATATTGAATTTCATGGATATTGTCCTCATGCTAAAGATCAAAGAGTTAGAAGACATTTGCCTTGGACAATAAGTGAATGACTTGTGGAGCATTAAGCCGCAACTGCTATTTTGGAGCAGTAGGCATACGCGGGATCCTG
>NW_011501235.1:1606-20924 GCF_000495115.2 Populus euphratica | reverse complement strand
AGGGGGCTGCAATGGGAGCGGCCTTGCTGCCATTGCAGCAGCTGCAAGTGTAGTAAAAAGAGTTAGGAGTAGAGTAGAGAGAATTGATCTTTCTCTTTCATGTATTTGTTTTGTATTCTTTCTCTAATATCTAATAATATAGACTCTCTCCCGTGAATATAGGCAGTTTTGTCGAATCATGTAAATACCATGTCTCAGTATGCTTTGCCTCCTATAAATAAATATCAATACATCATCGGTCAGAATTTCCCAACAGTACAATGCTCTCATCAAAAGTAACAGTCCCTCCGCTAAGTCGCCACAGAAGAAGAAAGTGAAGGAGGGAAAGTTTCCTGACGAGAATTACCGACCGTTCAGAACCCATTGGTTTCAAAAGTTTGAACATGACACCACGCCTCTAAGAAGCGTTTCTCGTGGTGTGTATGTGTATGTGTATGCTACTGCTTGTGCGCTTGTATTTATATTAACACATGGATAAAAACATTCCTGCACAAGAGACAAACTAACTTCCAATTGTAAAATAATAAAAAGTCATCATTAAGCCTGTTTTTGGTCGTTCTCGTTCTCAGTAAATACCAGGAAAAGTAAAAATACTTTCTAAGAATATTAAATTTATTTTTTAATATTTTAATTGTTATATATCTTAATTTTAGTTTTTATTTATTTTTCTTATATTTTTTTTAATTAAAGTTTATTAAATATCAGATTTAGTTTTTATTTTTTTATTATTATTTATTTTATTTAAAATAATTTATAAAATTTAATTTTTTTAATTTTATTATCTTTTAACTTTTTTATTTATCAGATTTAATCTATATTCTTTTAATAAACTTGAAAAGAAAATTAAAATATTAATAAATTATTTTTCAAAACATCTAAAAAATATTTTTTAATTTATTTTTTTATAATACTATTAAATATTAAAAATAATTTCTAAAATTTTACAGCATGTACAAACAACTTTTCAAAAAACATTATTGTATTGTATTGCGACTAAAGAAGAAGACTTTTCTTCGAAAGTTAAAGCACTGAAAGTTGCTAAAGAAGTGTCAAAATAAGCTGCAATTCCCAACATTGATAAAATTATTATTAAATCCCACTAAGATCTTCTAATATTTAAGATAAAAGTAGACAATCGACCTGATTATATATGGGTTAGAATGGATAAGAAGTGTATTTAAGCAAGAAATGAAACTAATAAATTTAACGCATTGATGGATTAAATGAGACTCAACAATGTTTGCATTTTCTATTTTTTTTCTTTTTTACTAAATAATTGACTAATACAATGTTTTCAAGTTATACTTTTCAAAATAGTTAACACGCAATAGCAGGGGTGGAGCTGCGTTTATTTTACAGGGGAGGTCAAAATTAATATAATAATATATATATATATATTATTAAAAAATTTATTTATTTAAATTAAAAATATTAAAAAAATTTACAGGGACCCAGACCCCAGCTTGGCACCTTCCGGTTCCGTCCCTGCACAATAGGGTCAGTCATGATACTGCAAGAGAATAAATAATTTTTTTTTTAATTAGAAAAGATAGTCATTACCCTATATATTTTATCTAAAAAAAATTATATTATAATCTATTTTAAATGATAAATATATTTTAATGTGGTTTTCTTATATATATTATTTAAAATATTGTTATTATCAATAAGACAACGTTCCAAAAACAAAGGGCTCAATGTTGCACCTTATTATCCTGAGTTAATTTGTAACAACACAAAACAAAAAACATATATAAATATATGTATACATGTGTCAATTTTATTGGTTGCAATTTTTTTATATTTAAATTTTAAAAAATTTTCTTTTATATTTTTAATATCAAGTTATCAACTTAAAGAATTTATTCACCTGCAAATGACAATTGCAATGCTCGTCCCATCATATTAAACTTCACAACTCAACCATGATATCAACTTCTTTTCTTTTTCGTAGAGCTAGCCTTATAATATTCCATATAACAAAATTTTAAAACTAATTAGTTAACAACAAGCATCAATTTCTTAACAGAAAAGCTATGTTTAATTTCGCATACAACACAGCTATATATTAACTTAATAAGGACAATATCCTTAATTGCATCCTCCACGAAAGATAATTTAAACATTTAAATTCTTAAACACAAGATGTTACATAACAATAAAATATTATTTATTTTAAATAAATAATTAATTTAATAAAAGACTTTTATCTATGTATCTATTTTTTAATTTGAGGGTGCAAGGTACCTAACAACGTATTTATATGACATTTAATTCATGCCCAATAATATGTTAAAATATCATAGTCACACAAATTAATTATCCTATCTCAAAGTATAACACATAAAATATTATAGAGCAAACAAGAAATTGATCTAATGAGAAAGATTCAAGTTAGATTTTTATACTAGATGATATACAATTTAGAGGGGTTAAAGGTTATCTAAACTAAAGTACAAAAAAAAAAAAAAAGAATAGTATCATAAGTAAGGTGCACTCGAAGTTATACATTTTTCATTTATATAATTAGTCCCTCTACCCGGATTTTCATAGAGTATTAAATTTTCTAGTGACTATAAATTTTCTAGTGACTATAATACTAAGTTATAATTTTTTTTTTTTTGTTGATAAAAAAATAAGAACTACTTTTCGCCCTAATTACCCATTACAAATTGTTACTATTAAAGAATCACTATAAACCTAAAAGTTTAAAGTTTTAATCATAATTAATCTAATACAATTTTTTCAAGTGAACATTTAATTTATTTTTGTTTTGTATTAAATTTTTTTAATTGAATTGAATTTTTAACATTGACAAAATAATTATAATAATGTGAAGTAATAATGCATCATTAAAATTTATGGTCAAGTCTTTGTTCATGTTCAACCTTTTGTTTCCATTATGTCGATCTTTTGCTTTCATAATGTCGATCTTTTGCACTGTCGAGAAGAGAAAGATTAATAAAGCTAAAGCATCAGTATGAATAAGGCCAAAAGCTCATAGCTTACCCTACATTTCTTGGGTCCAATGAAGTGAACATTGAGAAGTAATAATGCATCTTTAAAATTTAAGATCAAGCCTTTGTTCATGTTCAGCATCTCTTTTTTTTTTGGATAATTTATGTTCAACATCTTTTGTTTCCATTATGTCGATTTTTTGTATTTTCGAGCAGAGAAAGATTAATAAAGCTAAAGCATCAGTATGAAGGCCACAAACTGATATCTTACCCTCCATTTCTTGGGTCCAATGAAGTGATCATTGAGAAGTAATAATGCATCATTAAAAAGATCAAGTCTTTGTTCATGTTCAGTATCTTTTGTTTCCATTATGTCGATCTGTTCCATTGTCGAGCAGAGAAAGATTAATTAATAAAACTAAAGCATCAGTATGAAGGCCACAAGCTGATAGCTTACCCTACATTTCTTGGGTCCAATGATGTGAACATCGAGAATAAATAATGCATCTTTAAAATTTAAGATCAAGTCTTTGTTCATGTATCGCGTAAAATTTAAGGTCAAGTTTTAAAACTATTATTGAAAGGGTTTCTTAATTTGTGGTTGCAAACACCCCCCCCCAAAAAAAAAAAAAAATAAACAAGCAAATGACTTCAATCTCAATAATACTTATGTAAACAAGTTTCTATAAAAACTAAAATGGCTCGGACAAAAAAAAAAGTTTTTAGCAAAACTTTAACGGCTGATCTTATACACAAATCTTCTACACCGTTTCATTTTAAAATTAAGAAATAAGCTTCACGATACATGAGTATGCAAGAAGGAATAACAAATACTAAAGTTAGCCTACACCTCTAACAGCTTTAGTTTAGGATCATCTTGGTATGCCTAGACTCATGCTTCTTTATTATATATGTGAATAACTAATTATCTATTACACATCGCTATTATCAAAGAATTACTATAAATTTAAAAGTTTTACATTTTAATAATAATTTTAAATTATTTACTAAAATCTTATGAAGTAAACATTTAATTTAATTTTGTTTTATATTAAATTTGATTGATTTGATTTTTTAACATTGAGAAAATTTATGGTCAAGTCTTCGTGTTCAGAATCATTTTTTTGCCTCGTCAAGCAGAGAAAGATTAATAAAAGCTAAAGCATCAGTACGAAGGCCGCAAGCTACATTTCTGGGGTCCAATCGGAATGTGAACATTGAGAAGAAATAAAGGTAATGCCTTATTAAATGAAAGACTTGAAATGGTTTTCTGTCTTTTCTATGCCCAGCTAACAGCTCTGCTAAATGGTTTGATACGTCATGAAATGAATTGATTTTGTGACGTCATCAGAAAAATAATAATGTATATGATTGAACCCATGGAATCTTTAAAATTTATGGTCAAGTCTTTGTTAAATGCACAGCATCTTTTGTTAATCTTTTGCATTTAATCAAGCTAAAGCATCATTATGAAGGCCAAAAGTTGATAGCTTACCCGGCATTTCTGGGGTCCAATCGGAAAGTGAACATTGAGAAGAAATAATGCATCTTTAAAATTTATGGTCAAGTCTTTGTTCACGTAATTCAGCATCTTTTGTTTCCATTGTCAGTAATACCTTCACTTTCCTATATTTTTCTTCACCAAAGCATTGTTATGGTAAAATCACTATTTTCTCATAAAGAAAGCATTTATTTTTTATGTATCACTAAGTGAAGAATATGTGAGAGCACTATACCTCCCTTTGATCTATTCTTGTGAGAATTGGAATAATGGGTAAACGATAGAAATTAATACAACAGAAAAGGTATGTCTGCTAACCAAACGTGTGTAATTACTAGTGTCTCCCGAGACTCAAGTTAAGTTTCGAGACTTGATTGATGTAAACTGGAAACTAAGAGCTACTGATTTTTAAGTACTCCTTTCGGATACGCGAGTGCAAGAAGACTGCTGCTGCTAAGATGAAAGCAAAACATAAATAAGGTGGTAATTATAATTGAAAACATGAAAGAATATATATAGATATGATCACATGATATCAACGAGTACATGTTTTTCATCAAAAGGAGGATCAAGGAAACAAACCAATGAAAAAAGAAAGAAAGAAGAATCAATAGATATGGAAACATGGCAAAACACACGATATATGTATTGACCATCCGGTACTCAAGCAGGAGAGATCGAGGGAGTGATCTCTTCAGAAATATCCTCGAAGGTTTTTTCGCCTTCGTGTACAGCCACAACTTGAGACATTGTAGGCCTAAGAGAAGGTGATTGATCGGTGCACTTCATTGCCAATTTTAGAACAATATTGTTCATTTGATATCATGGTGCAGATGGAATAGGAGTCGTTATTTGGTATTGTGATCACTATAAACTTTAACTTATCTTAGGAATCGAGTACAAAGACTAGTGGTATAAAAAAAAGTTATTAGCATCCCAACAATGTCTTACTTAAGGTAAGTTGTATTGCTTAATTATCTGATAAAATCTAAGATATCTTACTTAAGGTAAGCTGGTAAGCTGTATTACTTAATTATTTGATAAAATCTAAGGTATTTTCATGTTTTTTATTTGTTGATTTATTTAAGGTTCAAGAAAAGTCCTTTTAGATGAGGAGGTTTTTATCTTATCAGGTAAAACTTAACTGTTTTAATGTCAATAAAAGAACTATATTTTTAATATCGAGAATATATTTTACAAATAAATTTGTAATTCAAAATACTAAAGCAAACAAAATATTTTTTAGGTATTTTTGAAATATTGACCTAGTTCTCATGACTTAATAAAGTAGTTACTAAAGCCAAAATATATTGTTTAATATATAATATATAATATATAATATTATTATATTATAAAGATATAAAGAGATGGGCTAGCCCAAATATATTATGCTAAGCCCATACTAGCTGGGCCGTAATTGGTCCGGAATCTAGCAATAGTAGTAGTCATAAAGAAGAAGAACAAGAAGTTGATGAGAACTTTGAGATCAAAGATCATGTGAAGATTAAATAATGATAACAACAAATATTAAGGTTAGAAGATTCACTAATGGTATTTTAAACAAGTATAACATAAACTCTTATTACTCAAATGGAAACCACACAAAAAGGAGATTCCAATCAGATTATAAATTGCTAATATGATTACATTAGTTAACTTATTCAAATAATGCAAATACTTGTAAATATTATGAGACATTCATGATTATAACTTATGTTAATAACAAATCAAGTTCCTTTCACAGCACAGGTGTAGGTTATACTATACAGTTGGGATATGAAAGTATCAAGCATTTATTATACCAAGTGTTGTACAACATAAATCTAGATTAGTCATTTAACAAACAAAGTATTAAAGAGTGAACAAGATAACAAATATAAAACATGTTAGTATTAAACATTAAGGTCCATGTTAAGTTTACACTATACTTATTCTTACACCATTAATGTAACTGTTTCATCTTGACATAATAAACTTAGTTAAATATAATAAAAGAGAGAAAAAAATAAACAAGATAAGAACATAAATAAAATAATAGTTAACTAAGTAAAGGAAAGAAATTGAAAGGCATAAACAAGATATTAATGAAAATAAAACTTAAGCATTATAAAAATACAAAGAGAGAAAGCAAGAGCATGATCTTGATCTAGAAACCAAGAAGCCTAAATGTATGGAAAATGTCTCCTTTTATAGGTCAAAATTAGAAACTATTGATTTGATGACTAATTGATCTGTGGGTGGCCAACTTTTGACTTAGCGACAATCATTATCTTCTCTTATCTAGTTAAAACATCATTGATAACATCAAAATTTGAACCAAACTTCCACATGAAAGTTGTAGAAAATTATCTTATCTTTCTATAAAAAAAATTAGAGGTCATTTGGGTTTCTAAAACATTAGATATGGGTTGAACATTGAACATTGTCTAGGTTGTAGGACAGATTCGGACTTCTTCGTTATTGCTACAATTTGGACTTGAAAACAACTTTTTTAGAACCAGACCTCTACATGAACATTGTCGGTCTATGTCTTACCTTTTCATCCATATAAAGTAGACTTAAATCCAAGATCTACAACTCTAGATATGACCTAATTACCAAATAGTATTCTAGTTTGGACTGCACCAGCATCTCTTTTCTAAGTTTGGCCATCTCTTTGTCCTTTCAATTTTAGTACTTGAACTCATCAATCAATATTTTTATTTATGTGATATATTGTTACCCAATTATGGATTCACTAAGATTTTCTTGAATGTTATTTTATTTTATTATTCATAAAAAAATAAAAAAATAAAAAAGTTTAAAATATATTCGACTCGGGTCAACTGCATCATTCGATCAAAATAAAGTCCACCGGGTCAATATGGATCTCACCATGTTGATAGGGATAAAAAATGAGTTTTGGGCCATTTCGGTTCAAAATCGTTAGTTTCGGTCAAAACCAAGTCCACTAGGTCAATATGGGTCCCACCATGTCGACCAAGATAAAAAATGAGTTTCGAGTCGTTTTTGGTCAAAACTATTATTTTTTATCAAAAAACCAGGTCCACCGAGTTGATACCCATGTAAAGATTTTTTTTAATGTTACAATATAATTTTCGGTAATTAAAATTGATTTTTAGTAGTTGAAAAGATTTTTCTAATAGTGATTGGAGTTTTTAATTTTACCTCTATAAATATTTATTATTATTATATATAATAAAACAAAAAAAATAATACAATTTTGTCATAGTAGGCAGAGGATTTTTGCCGATAGTAGGCGGTGCAGTTGTAACATTGAAATTTTGCATACCAAGTGATTTTCTGTCCCCTCTTCATTGGCTATAAATAACCAGTGAAAATATGCCAGAGAAGGGAAAAAGAAAAAAAAAAGAAAAGAAGAAAAAAGAAGAGAAAAATCCGAGAAAGACCTTACTATTTATGTTTACTATTTATTCATGCTTTTTCTACTTTTTCTTCACACAAGTAAGATATTGATTTAAAAAAAAAACAATTTGAAAATACTAAAAATATCCTAACTGTTAGATCTAATAGTGTTTAAATCTAGGCCTTTGATTTAATAGGATACAATATAGAGCTTACCATACTAGATTAAAACCCAAATCCATCTGAGCCCTTAAAATAATCTGCCCTTCGATCCTGTTGTGCCACGTCATCAGGTGTACCAAACACTCGGTCCAACACACCATACTGGATCACAACTCAGCCTATCCGGATCGTCTGATCAACTTGCAGATCAAGTCAATCACAGCCGCAGGATTAGTTCATCCACGATCCAACAGTTCACAGCCTTTAGAGGCACCGGTGCATCATGCTCGTGTTCACACTGTAGCAACATCTTGGAGCCTCTCTCTCCTCTCGCCGGTGATTCTCTCTCTCTCATCGGATCTCTTATTTTCGACCGTTTTAAGCAGCCAAACCACCACATAAAGGTGAATCGCCCCTCTAAAGAAAAACATCGGCCTTTTTACATGATTTCACAGCCTCATCGGACCAGAAAAAGGTCGTGACTGTCATCGGCCACCCGAAGTTCAAGCCAATGATTCTCCCTCATCAGCCATCAACAGAAGTCAAAACCACCGTCATCAGAATCCTCTCCCTCAGATCTACCAGAATCAACCATCTGTTGGCCGGAATCTCACCGGGAAATTTCACCGCCTCCAACAGTAACCGCGCGTGAGGCACACGCGCCGCCAGGGGCATTTTCATAAATTTTTGAGAAATCCAAGAGTGTTTCAACCTTTTACCTATACAATGACACTCAGGTAATTTTTTATGATTTTTTATGGTATTTTTATATATAAATACTTGTAAATTTTTTTGCATATAAAAAACCAAAAATAAATATAAAAGAAATAACGACGCGGGTCCAACATCCATTTTATCATGTTATCGTTCATAGGTTCAAAACTCAATTCTCAAGTATAGATATACCCATTTCTCAATGATATCAAAATAATTTTTGTTTTATAAATAATTATTATTTGTCGACACGTCTCTTTTATTTACAAAAAAGGACCGATGTTAAAAATTCAAATACCAAATATGGATTATGTCCATTATTTCTTTTGGTAACCCAAACGTAATTCTCCTTTTTAGGGACAAACGTTAATATTTTAGACAAGTCTTCTATTTTTTAGGGACTAATGTCAGTTTTTAAGTGTCTCCTATGAATATTGTTTGTCGACACGTCTCTTTTATTTACAGAAAAGGACCGATGTGAAAAATTTTAATACCAAATATGGATTATTTCTTTTGGTAACTCAGACGTAAGTATTGATTTTAGGGACAAACGTTGACATTTTAGACAAGTCTCCTAGTTTTAGGGAGTGATGTCATTTTTGACGTGTCTCCTATTTTAGGGGCCAACGTTAACCATCTTAAGAAAAAATAAATTTCAAATAAACTCATAATATAATAGCATTTGAATCAAATAAAAAACACATAAGTAAGGGTAACCTTTCTCTGAAAAGATGTTTTAAGGGTGGTGTCTACCTTCCCTTAATCTCTAGGACTAGTGTCTAATTTTGGATTTCTAGTTCCCTTAAATTACCAGATGGCGACTCTAATAAAATCTTTGTTTCCCCCAACCGAGAAAAAACTTATTCTTTTTGTTAAATAAACAAAAAAAGAGTGGAGTCATCGCCCGACGTCGTGTAGCAACATGATAGACCTGAATTTAATATGAATTTTACCACAAATTAAAGGTATCTTATATTATTAGATATGTTATTATAAAACATGCTTTAGTTAAGGAGTTATTGATACTTCAAGTGCAAAATAATGATATAAAACCTTGATAAAAATACATTTTTAATTACTAATCAGATATCAATTTAGATGGTTCAGCACGTAATTTGGACTCGTTTATTCACGAAATTTATTTGCTGGTAAAATTTAGTTGTTACCTTTGAAAAATCATATCTTTCTTATATGACATTGTTTTGGGCTTAAATTTGAAGCGTTGATAGGCCTTTGATTCAGGAATCCAAAAAAAATTGATTTGCATCAATTGAACTTCTATAGCTCCAGATATTCAAGTCAGAATGGTCTGAGGTCAACACTAGTAGATGACGAGATTTGACTTTGAAGGCTATGATTTCCATGCTCTTCCTTATTTTATTTTCTTTCCTTAGACATCCATAAAGGTATAAATTTTAGCTTTTTAATGTCACTAGAATCACTTCATTTCAACCTTTAGAACTCACGTTCTGCACAAAATATCGATTGAAGGTCAAATCTATCAATTACCTCCAATTTACTCCTTTTTGCATATTTCATCCAAAAGTGCCTTCAAAACATAAAATAAAGAATATCAAGGAATTTTATATATAAAACATTTGCAAAACACTCATTATATATGGATGAAACTATCAAATAATATGGTTGCATCAAATAACGAATAAAAACATGACTTAAAGCAAATAACAAAGCAGTCTACCATAGGTAAATTGAACTAAGAGTGATACGTCTTTCATTTGCACAACTAGTCCATTGATCTAGAATCTCACACAATATTAAGTTTTTTAATGATCATAACACTAAGTGCCAATTTTTTTTTATTATTGATAAAAAAAAATAAGAATTTCTTGTTCTTTCCACCTATATCTATCTTGATAACTCTAACCTGAAAGGATAATTATTGTGAAGCCGTATATGGGCCACAAAATATATTGTCAAGTAATATCTCCTTTACACATTGCTATTATCAAAGAATCTTTATAAGCTTAAAAGCTTAAATTTTTAATAATAATTTTATATTATTGCTAAAACAATTTATAATTATTTTGTTTTATATTAATTTCTTTTGTGGAATTGAATTTTTTTTTTTGACAATGATAAAAAAAATTATAATGTAAATGATTGGAACCATGGAATCTGAAGTAATAATTATATTGTATAGCAATGTGTACTTAGAAAGTGAACATTGAGAAGTAATAATGCATCTTTAAAATTTAAGGTCAAGTATTTGTTAACGTTCAGCACTAAAACCTAATTAGCAATGTAATAATAATTTTATTTTAATCATATAACAATACAATACGGAATAGTTGATTGATTTTACTTACAATATAACACAGCAAATCATTATATTGTATAGCAATATGTACTTAGTTAACCACACATATAGTCAAGAATCATGTTTGGGGAATTTTAAATTGTGTAGCTCAACTGGTTAGAGCTTGAGTTTGCTCTTCATAAAATATCAGTTCAAGTTCTATAAATCTCAAAGTCACTAGAGACTTACATGGTTATTAAATTTAAGGTCCGCGACATTAGTCAAAGTATGCTCAAGTTAGCTTAGACACTCACATTAATCTAAAAAAAAATCATGTTTGGGGTAGCTTTCTAATGGTCATGAATTTGTGTCCTTTCAATATCATTAAAGGTTTATATAATCATTAATTTTTAGACTCATGAAATTAGTTGAGATACGTATAAATTAACTTAGATATTTATGTAAATACTACTAATAATAAAAATTATACGTGGTCATTTCTTGATAAACACACAGTTATCTTCTAAAAATACTTTTGTGAAAGTAAAAAACATAAAATAAAAAGATTTGAATAATTTGAATAATTTTTTAATAATCAATAACGTGTAAGTTTAAGATTCATTCCACAATTATATTTTAATTTTTTATATTATCATGAATTAATTATTTGAATTTGATTAGTTACTAAGTTGTGCATAAATAATATTTTTAAAATGCTAAAATCATATTTAGATTATTCCAACGATTTAGAAAGGTTTATTCACTTTAATTTATATTAAAAATTATCTTCATTTTTTTATTATTTTAAAGTACTAAAATTTTTATCAATTTTAATTCAAATTGAGAAAATATAATTTGTAATTAAAACAAGATTCTAATAATATTTTATTAATTAAACATGATTTTTTTTATATATTTTCAATATTGAACCCTTAGGCTATGTTTTTATAACATCATAATTTAAATAATCATTAAAAATTAAATAAGTGACTAAACTTTCATATATATATATATATATATATATATATAAACAATTAATGAAACAAATTTATATATAATTTGTGATGTATCACTCAATGAAGAATATGTGAGAGCACTCCGTACAGAAACCTCCCTTTGATCTATTATTGTGAGAATTGGACTAATGGGTAAATGATAGAAATTAATACAACAGAAAAGGTATGTCTGCTAACCAAACGTGTGTAATTACTAGTGTCTCCCAAGACTCAAGTTAAGTTTCGAGACTTGATTGATGTAAACTGGAAACTAAGCGCTACTGATTTTTAAGTACTCCTTTCGGATACGCAAGTGCAAGAAGACTGCCGCTGCTAAGACGAAAGGAAAACATAAATAAGGTGGTAATTATAATTGAAAACATGAAACAATATATATATATATAGATATGATCACATGATATCAACGAGTACATGTTTTTCATCAAAAGGAGGATCAAGGGAAACAAACCAATGAAAAAAGAAAGAAAGAAGAATCAATAGATATGGAAACATGGCAAAACACACGATATATGTATTGACCATCCGGTACTCAAGCAGGAGAGATCGAGGGAGTGATCTCTTCAGAAATATCCTCCAGGGTTTTTTCGCCTTCATGTACAGCCACAACTTGAGACATTGTACGCCTGAGAGAAGGTGATTGATCGGTGCACTTTATTGCCAATTTCAGAACAATGTTCGTTTGATACTATGGTGTAGATGGAATAGGAATAGTTACTTAATATTAATATTTTGATTATTAAAAATTTTAACTTGTTTTAGAAATTAGGTATGAAGACTGGTTATATAAAAAAAATGTATTAACACCTCAATAATATTTTACTTAAAATAAACTGTATTACTTGATTGTCGGATAAAATCTAAGGTATTTTTATGTTTTCTATTAATTGATTTGTCAAAAATTCAAGAAAAGGTCTTCTAGATAAAAAAGTTTTATCTTATCGGGTAAAACTTAACCATTTTAATATCAATAAAAAAACTACAATTTTAATATCGAGAATATATTTTATAAGTAAATTTGTAATCCCAAATACTATAAAAAACAAAATATTTTTGAGTATTTTTGAAATATTGACTTAGTTCTCATTATTTTAATAAAATAGTTATTAAAGTCAAAATATATTTCTTAATATATAATATTATTATATTATAAATATGTAAAGAGATGGGCTGGCCCAAATATATTACGCTAAGCCCATACTAGTTGGGCTGAAATTGGCCCGGAATCCAAAAAAAAAAGGTGGGCCCGCTTAACACAAAGGTGTTGATCTAGCTTGGTCCACAAGATCTTTTTTTGTTTTTTTTGGATAAGGGTAGACCTAGCCCACCCATTTTGGTTTGGGTCGACGTTGTTTGACCCAGTGAATAGTGGAGAAGCTTTCTAGTGTTTAAATGACTAGTAAAAAATGAATTAATTTAATCATTATTGTTCAACGTAAAAAGTGGAGAGTTAATTAATTTACTTCTCATTATTTTAATTAGTTTGGGCTAGTTTTGACACTTGTTTAAGTTTTAAATTTGTTTATTTTATTTATTTTAATTAGTTTGAGCTAATTTTGATTTTGTGTGAGTATTATTTAAATTGGATTTATGTGCGATTCATTAGAAAAACTAGGATTACTTAGCTTTCTAGAATAAGTATTATTTTTTGTGAATAATATTTTAAAAAATAAAAAAATTATTGCAGAATAAAAATATTGCCTCTTTTAGTTTTTTATTAAACTTCAACTCTTTAAATAATTGACAAATTGACAAATCTTTAATTGTGATTTTATATTTTTGTTGCTTGTCTGCATGTGTAGGCATTTTGATTGGGTGGTTTATAATTTTGTTATTTTGAAGCAAATCTTTCATTATAGTAAACCCAATTTTATAGTTAAACTTGAGTTAGATGAATTTTAGATTTGTGAATTCTATCAAATCCAGCTAGGGTTCATATTAATATTATATAAAAACTCCTATTCTTTTAGTTTTATTAATAAAATAAATAATTTTTTATTTTGTTTCATCCACAATTTTTCTAACCAAATCCTTTATTAGAAGAATAATCATCATGACACCACGTGTCTACAACATGACATATGACTGAATAGATTTTTTTCTCTTAACAAAACAAAAACCGACAATCATAAGTGGTTACTTTTTATTTTTATTTCATAATGATGCTTCAGCTTTACTAATCTTTCCGTACTTGATATTGCAAAAGATTCGACATAATTGAAACAAAAGATGCTGAAAATGAACAAAGACTTGACCATAAGTTCTAAAGATGCATTATTACTTCTCAATATTTACATTCTGCGGGTCCAGTCATTGGACCCAAGAAATATAGAGTTAGCTATCAACTTGTGGCCTTCGTACTGATGCATTACCAAGGCATATTACCTTTACTGAAACAAGAAAATAATAGGAGTAGAAAACAATTCGATGTGAGCCATTATTAATGGTCAGGGTGGTATTAATGGACTCTCATGGTCATGGGTTGACATGCGTTTTGAACACTACAAATCATCCTTGTGAAGTCTGCAGACATTCCTATGCAAAATGTTTGGCCTTCTACTAGATCAATTGTTGGGTTTCTTTTTTTCAATAAAGGAGTTTTAGTGGCATTTGTTAGTTTAACATGCTATGTAGTTAATCGTTAATCATATGTGATATTATTATATTTATATAAATATATATATTTATTATTAATAAAGATTTAATTTTTTAAAATATTTATATAATATTAAATTAATAAATTTAAAATAAAAATAAAGTTTATTAGAAAAAATATTTTATAGAATTGTTATATTTATAAAATTTTTATTGCATGGAAAAGAATGTTACTTTATGTGCTTTCCTTTCCTTGCCTTTGGTTGGAACTCGTACTTGTTCTTTTATTCACACCAATCACTTCTATAAATTAGCAACATTAATTAACTGGCCCTATAATTGAGTCACCTGCATTCCTACACAACTTCTGCAAGTATACAGAAACCAGCTGTTCCCTCGTTCATTTTTTTGATATCCCATTAGCTTCTTTTGTCTCTTTTCTTTCACTTCTATTCTCCTGTTTGCAATTATTCAAGCTACATCTAACAAATCCATCATCAGAAACTTTTCGTTTCATAAGCCCAGAATCTCTCACTTGGAAGCATCTGTTTTACCACACTTTGGTAAGTAATCTTCTATATATTTATTATGTTCTTAAATTATTTAGAAAATAATCGGATGATCGAGTTCTGGAAGATGTTAGCTAATATTGTCAAAGATGATTTATCTTTGCTTTATAAATCTTCTATTTTTATCATTATAAGGTTTTAGAGGAAGGAAAACACTTGCATAAACAAGTACCAATTAACCATCACGCTGAAAATTAATTAATGAGAGGATAAAATAATACAATATTATATTCACTTCATTTTGTCAATGGTTTAGCCATTGTTGAATTCAAACTCTTCTGCTCAAAATTAGTAAAAGCGTTTCTTACATAAAATCATCGAAAGCCATAAGCATATACGGAATAATAGCAAGACATCATGAATGCTTCTTTCCGAGTAATGGGTAGAGGCTTAGACTTTGACATATGATCCTATTAGGATTTTCTGCTAGTTCGCTTGTGTTGCTATTTTGCTTGGATCAATACTTTTGGGGGTTTGTTCTCTGCTCCCTCTAATTTCTAGCCTTGTGGGATTATCTAATTGCAGGGAATTTAATACATTTTCTGATTATCAAGTCGGACTTGTGAATCTCTCTCATATCATCAGAACAAGCAAATGGCGGTGGAAACTGTTCTTATTGAAAACCTGGGAGATCAAGTGTTTAGCGCTCTCATGAATCAAGCTCAATTTGCAATTGATTTCAAAAATCAATTTCAAGCTTTGAAGACACAACTCGACCTCGTCAAAGCCTTTCTTGCTGACACAAATAACCTCAAAATGAAGAAGGAAACTCTCAAGACGAGCTTGATCAAGCTGAGAGATCTGGTTTACGAAGCAGATGACATATTGACAGATTGCGTTCTTAGATATGATTATCAGAAAGATGGGTCCTGCTCCAAATACACACCTGATGAATTTTTCTTCAGGTGTCGAATGGGGAGGCAATTGATGGACTTGAACTCACGCATGGGCAAGATGGGGAGTGACTTGAGCGCATATTTAACTCCACAACATCTTCTATCATTGGGAGACAACACTCACCGAACTAAGGTATTTACCTCTCAGGATTTTGAGCCATCTGAGGTTATTGGGCTGGAAGAAGATATAGAAAAGCTAAAACGATGGGTTTTTAGTGCAAGTGGAGTACTCCAAAGAATTGGCATTGTGGGAATGGGGGGCTTAGGTAAAACCACCATTGCACAAAAGTTTTTTGGAGATAGGGCGGTCGCTGGCTGCTTTGATAAAAAAATCTGGGTGTCCGTTTCTCAGGATTTCAGTGATGAAAAGATAATCAAGAGCATATTGGAGCAGTTACGAGAGAATCCCTCCCCGGTGTCTGATCTAGGCCAAATGTTGCATGCTATCAACCAATCACTTCAAGGTCAGAGTTGCCTCATTGTCATGGATGATGTTTGGAGCTTCAATCAACATTGGTGGGATAAGCTATGTTCTGCTATTCAAAAAACAGAAAAGAGAAGTTGTGTCATGATCACAACAAGACATGAAGATGTGGCAACCCATATGGGAGTTGAAAGTTCACGCATTCATCACCCAAAATTTCTTGATGAGAAGGACAGCTGGTCATTGTTCTGCAACTTTGCCTTCCAGGAGACCAAGGGAAAATGTCATAAACGCCAATTTGAAAAAGTAGGCAAAGAAATTGTGGGGAAATGTGGGGGGCTCCCTCTTGCAATTAAGACAATAGCAGCCTTTCTTGCAACAGAAGTTCACAACCTTGGCAAGTGGAAAGACATTCTTGATCACTTCCATGAATTGACTACCAGGAAGCAAAATAGCTCAGTTAAGACTTCTCTGCAATTGAGCTATGATGCACTCCCTACACATCTGAAGCAATTTCTTCTATGCTTCTCAATTTATCCTGAAGATTTCGTGATTCAAGCTGAGCAATTAGTGCATTGGTGGGTTGGAGAGGGCTTCATCCAGAGAACAGAGGACTCAAAAACCGCAGAGGACTTGGGATATGAATATTTGACAGATCTAGTCAGAAGATGCCTTGTAGAAGTTGTGGAGAGGCGTGGCTATGATGGAAGAGTCTACAGCTGTAAGATGCATGATTTGGTTCGTGATTTAACAACAATGTTTGCTGAAGATGAGATGTTGTGTAGCTTTGAAGCAGGCAAGCAGAAATTGTCACCTAATTCACGATGGCTGGGCTTGACGAGTGAAATGAGCACAGAAACATTAAAGCCTTGTTCAAAGCTCAGGGCATTGCTATTAATGGCCAGCAGTCAAGGTCAATTTCCTTTCAGTAAGAAACAAATGGTGTCACTTGACTCTCTCAGGGTATTGGATCTCTCTCGAATTAGATTAGATAGCACTTCCATGGAGAAGCTCTTGAGCTGGATTTTTTCGCTCCAACGCCTAGCATATCTAAATCTCAGTGGAGCTGTAGGCCTTAAAGAAATGCCATCTTCAATCCGAAAACTTCGTAATCTCCATCTTTTGATATTAGCCGAATGCAGTGATTTAACTAAACTGCATCCATCAATCTCTTATTTGAAGAATCTCATGGTCCTGGACTGTGGATCTTGTGGTCTCCAATACCTCCCCCAAGGAATTGGAAACCTCTCTCAACTTCAAGAACTATCAGGTTTCAGGGTGGTACGTCAAGCCACACCACAAAGTTGTCGTCTCCTAGAGCTAAAACAACTGGTCCAACTAAGAGTACTTCGAATGAACCTCAGCAATGAGAGCGAAATCACTGAAAGTGAAGGGGAGCTCTTATCAAAGCTTGTGAAACTTAGGGTTCTAGCCATCAACACTGAAGATTGTAAAGATAGAACTATCCTAGAGACGCTAGATCGACTACATCCTCCTCCAAACCTCAAGGAATTGTATCTTAGGCGCTACCCTCACAAAAGTTTGCCTAAATGGATTAATCCAACGAAGCTTTCTGTTCTGCAATATCTCTGCCTTGAGAAAGGAGATCTCAAAAGCATCAATCCAAGTGCTCATTCCGAGGAAGAGAGTGCCTTCTCTTGGAACTACCTTGAGGGTTTGTGTTTGAAGTTCTTGCCATTCTTGGATGAAGACTGGACTGACTTACAGAATACCATGCAGTCAATACGTTATGTTGAGGTTAGCAATTGTTTCAATTTGAAAAATTTCCCATGTCCGGTTGACAAGTCAGGGATCTGGAGGAAGGTTCAAGATTAAGGGATCAAGTCCGTGAATAGAGAAGCACATCTTCACCTCCTTGAAAATCCAAGGGATTCATATTGATTGGCAAGTGAAGACAATGATCCCTCCATTTGTTGCATAATATCCAAGTTATTTCGCTTTCCCTGTGTGTATAATGTGATTGTTCTGTAATATTGTTAATTTGTTTATACCATGTGTATACTGTCATTGGTCTGTCATACTGTTTAAATTATCTACACACTTTGTAGTTTATATAGTAGAATTTTGAGTGTGACTTCAACCCATGTGTTTGTGCTCGGGTTACAGGCTTGAGTTTGTTTTTTGTCAACTTATTATGTACTAGAATTTGGATTTATTATAAATTAATTATCTGCCCCTAAATATTTTTTTTTCAGCCCATTTATGTGTATTTAGGTCATGACGAAAAGACCTTCTTTTTTTTTTAATCTTCTGAACTGTTTTTTTCAAAGGAAAAACCTCTAATTTTAAAGCTAAAAACTGTTATGTTCTTATTTCTTTTCACGACGGATGAGAATTTATTCGGTAATTATCACAATTATTTCTTCATCAATTTTAATTCTAAAAACCAGTAAGAAGTGTTGTTTAATATACTTACGGTGTTTTTGTTTAGCGTAAAATATTTTATATATAAAATATTTTTTAATAATCATTCTATAAAATAACAAGTTAAAAATTATTTCGAGCAAGTTGCTTTATAAAAATATTTTTTGTATTTTAATTTTCCAACCTTACCTTATTTTTAGGAATGTCTTCATGAACAAGTTCATGCTTTAAACAGTTTTTAAAGAGTCAACCACGTCTCATCCTCACAAACATTCATCCTTGGTTGGATAAATCACCTAAATTTCAGTTGGAAGAGTGATAATAACAATGTATAAACTTCACCGTTCAAGCATACTATAATTTCTAAAATTCTCATCGATATGCACCTCCTTATGCTCCACCTTCTAGAAGAAACCTTGAGGAAACATTGCATGCATTCATTGAAAAGCAAGAGACAATCAATACTCAACTTGCTCAAA
>NW_011501235.1:0-1169 GCF_000495115.2 Populus euphratica | reverse complement strand
CTATGCTAAATTTTTGAAAGATCTATGCACTGTGAAGAGGAAACTGAATGTGAAAAAAAAAGTATTTTTAGCTGAACAAGTAAGTATAATTCATGATCAATTTCCAACCACTTCCAATGAAATTGAGATTGATGAATCTGATGATTTGGAAATGATTTATTTTCAGGAAGAATCAAAGACAAGTAATTGGAGGCCACAAATTGAGGAATTGCCACCACGACCAATTAAGTCCATACCTTCAAGTGTTCAACCACCAAAACCTGATTTGAAGCCATTGCCATGTAATCTCAAATACTCATTTTTGGGAGAAAATGATACTTTTCCAGTATAATCTCTTTCAAACTTAATGCACATCAATAAGGTAAGTTATTACAAACTCTGAAAAATATACAAAAATGCATTAGGATGGACCATAGCTGACATAAAAGGAATTAGTCCTTTGATTTGTACACACATAATTTATTTGTAGGAAAATGCTAACCCTCTAGGGAAATGCAAGGAAGGCTCAATCCTAAAATGAAAGAAGTAGTGAAAAATGATGTCATTAAGCTTCTAGATAATGAAATCATTTATCCTATTTCTGACAGCAAATGGGTAAGTCCTACTCTAGTTGTACCTAAAAAGTCTAGAGTCATTATGATAACAACTGAGAATAATGAGTTAATTCCCACTAGGACTGTTATTGGTTGGCGCATGTTAATTGACTATAGAAAACTTAATTCAATAACTATAAAACATCATTTTCCTTTACCTTTGATGGATCAAATCCTAGAAAGAGTTGCAGGTCATGAATTTTATTATTTTCTAGATGGCTATTCAGGTTATAACCAAATTGAAATTGCATTGGAAGATCAAGAGAAGACTACTTTCACATGTCCATTTGGTACTTTTGCATATCGAAGGATACCTTTTGCATTATGTAATGCACCATCCATGTTTCAATGATGCATGCTTAGTATATTTTTTTATGTCATAATTTTGCACTTGAAGTATCAATAACTCCTCAATTAAAAGATGTTTTATAATAATATATCTAATAATATAAGATACCTTTGATTTATGGTAAATGTTTATTTTAAATGCAGGCCTATCACATAATTGGGTCATATATAGAGCTGTAGATCTTAGATTTAGGTCTACTTTATATGGATGGAAATGTGAGATATAGG